>NC_133664.1:175332878-175517878 GCF_037893015.1 Macrotis lagotis | reverse complement strand
ATGATATCTTAACAAAATCTATGCACTTGCTATCAGGAACACAATACTGGATGTGTCTTATATATATTGAACTATATAGTACTCGATTTCTTAAATAAAGCTTAAGAAAGGACTCTGTTGTCTGTAAAATTAATGTGAAGATTTTTTTAAAAAACAATGTTTCTAGAGATTGTTTTGTGTTAAATCTTTGGGGATGCAGAGTTTACATTTTTTTTTCTTTGAATTTACATGTATCTGTGGCTTTATGGCTCAATCCTCAATAAATTGGCTTTGGAAACAAGATGGAGTGAGGGAGGTTTCTCCTACTGTTTTGTAGCAAGATGCAGCTGGAAAGCCATCCCCTTATTAGCGAGAACGGTGTGTCTCTGTCCAAAGCAAGAGATTTTACTTCTGCAAATACCAGAACAAAGTAATTCCTAGACTTACAAAGAACCACTTGAAAGTATCTGAATTTTGTCCTAACCTAGAAAAATCCAACTGTGTTTCTGAATACGATCTCTTTGGGGGTGGATGAAAAAGGGAAAAAAGAAGTTTCTAGAATAATGCTGGTTTATATCAGTGCCCAGCCAAAGTGAGGTGGAATTCTAAAAGTATTGCCAGCTGGAGTGCTATGGTTGTTTTATTCAGAATTGCAAAATGAGAGAAAAAGAGAGAAATGGTGTTTGATCATTCAGGATGAGAAGAGTAAATTTTCAAAGCATCAGTAGAAGAGGGACCCCATGACATTTGCTAAGCTTAAATGGGAAACCTGCTGCTTGGGCCTTTCAGAGTTTTTTTGAAATTTTTCCCATAGGGCATTAGTTTGTACAGAACAATGTTTATGTTTTAAAAAAAAATTCTCAATGTTTGATTCCAAGAAAAATTCCTAGACTTTCTCCACTTAGGGGCTGAACTCTAGCCAGACATTCTAAACCTTCATTCAACCAAACCTCAGGGACCTGTGCTAATGGCAGACAAGGAGAGCATGGATAATGAAAATTGACAGTTAATCCAAAATCCTCTCGCTGATGACTCCAACAAAAAACTTGCCTCTCATGTGTCTTTGGATAAGGGTAAAGAATCAGTTAAAAGACCGAATAGCAGAGGAAGTGGAAATGAAGAGAATCTATACACTGGATAATCCTGGATAATAGAGAATTCATTATATAGAGAAAGGTATTGAAATAGTACTGCCTTTCACAAAAAAAAACTTTATAGACAAGCATAAATAAAGGTTCCTATTTTATGAAGAATGAAATCTAGGTACTATTAAGTAGAAGACCTAGAAAGCTTAGTAAGAAAAGTAATTCTAAAATCCAGTTGCCCCTTTGCCTACAACCCTAACTTCATGATCTCCTTTTCTCATAAAAGCTAGCATGCTATTTGCTGAGTAACATATTTTGGGGTTGTAGTCAGAGCCCTCAGTTTTAAATAGAAAGCTATAAATCCAAAATGTCCTGAGGGGTTTTCTATAGATTCATCTTTAGTCTCGCAAATAATAGCAAGTATAGAAGCAATTCAGAGCTACTGAGATAGCCTTTAGTAGTTAAGGTGAGGAGTTTTTAAGGTTCCTGAAGAAGATATTAAATGAATCTCTGTTTTCTTGAAATGGAGACCCAATCCTAAATGCATTCCGAAATATATATTACACCTGAAAACTAATAAAATCCTTATCCTCCATTCTGATAGCTCGCCACCTACGTATATCACTTCCATCATCTTCAATTCTTATCTCTATTGGGAGAGATCTAATGTCACTCACTATTGTTCATTACTGTGATTGCTTTGTCAATTAACTCCAAATCTTATGCCTTATCCCCCAAATGCCCCAAAATGAACATCTCTGGAATTCTCTCTCTCTCTCTCTCTCTCTCTCTCTCTCTCTCTCTCTCTCTCTCTCTCTCTCTCTCTCTCTCTCTCTCTCTCCTTCCCCATTCTCTCTCCCCATACATGCACTGCCTCCCCTACCCCATGGGAGTTTGGAGACTCTAGATGAGATAGGAAAGCAACTAGTTAAAAAGGGGAAATACTTTGGAAAAATTCAGCTACTGATCCCAGGTTATCTTTTCTGCTACAGAGCCCAAGAGAGACTCCTAGATGGGGATTATTATCCTTGAGGAAGTTCCTAAACTTAATAAACAGAATTGGACCAAGTTGCCTTGGGATTAGTCCTCTCTTATCTGAAATCCCACCCCCACCCCTTATCTGCATTCTCTCTCCTTTTAGCATCTGTGTGGTGAATAAATGTTGAATTTAATTAGATGTCTTGTGCCCAGACTGGAGCAGTTAGGTGGCATAGTGGAGAGAGTGCTAAGTCTACAGTCAGAAAGACTGGTCTTTCTTGAACTCAAATCTTGCCCAGACATTTACTAGCTGTGGGACCATGAACAAGTCACTTAACCCTGTTAGCCAAAGTTCCTCATATGTAAAATGAATGGAAAAGGAAATGGCAAACCATTTCAGTATCTTTGCCAAGAAAACCCTGACTCAACTGATATGACTGAATAACAGAAAACAAGAAATGCCCAGAAGAGATTTTAACACCTGAAATCTCCAGAGGAAAAAACAGGGAAGCACAATACAAGAAGTGAAAGAAAAAGAGGAAAAAAAAAATACTAGAAGTTGCCAATAGCCCTTGCCTTTAAAGCCCTTGGGAGAGGAAAGCTAGCCATCTCTTCCCTTTCTTCCTTTCCCCTGGCAAGGAGAGTTGCTGAATCTGAAAAGACAACTCTGGAAAAATGGCTAAGTCCAAAGAAACCCCAAAATTGTTCTGTTTAGTTAAGAGTCCAGAATAGCCTCAGAATTCCAAAGAACATGCTATTCAGATTGAAGAACCTAGTGAATTTATTCTTTGGGGATTTGGCTGAATTTATGTTATCAGCCTTGAAGATGGAGTAGCATCATTTGCATTAATCTATTATCTTGCTAAGTGTTTTCTTAGATATAATTCTGAGAGATAAAACAGTAGATTGGCAAGATAAACTATAATATTCCACTGGAAAAATGTCTCACCCATATACATATAGAAAAACAAGACGAGATATGTATATTTTGGCTTAGCTCAAACAGTAAGCTTCATCTTCTAGTTCATAAAAATCTATCAGTTTTCTTGAAGACCCAATTCTAAATTGCCCAGGGGGAATTCTCTAACCTAGTAGAAAAACTTAAAACTAGCTAGCTTATCCCAGGTGACTCAAAATACTTGAAAATTCTACTTCCAAAGCAGTAATCTCCAAACATTTTGAATAATATGTTTGTGTACATATATGTGTACACACACACACACACACACACATATATGAATATTTATTTGGAGTTGCATACATGCACTGCTATACTAACAATTATGTCAACAATAAAATACAAAATTGATGTTGTTCAGTCATTTCTATCAGTGATCCCATTTAGGGTTTTCATGGCAAAGATACTAAACTGTCATATCCTCCTCCAGTTCATTTTACATATAAGTTCATTTTACATATAAGGAAACTGAAGCAAACTGGATTAAGTGACTTGCTCAGGATCACACAATTAGTTAAGGGTCTGAGGCTGGATTTGAACTCAAATCCAAAGATTTGATTACTCCAGGTCTGGTGCCCCATCCACTGTGCCATTCAGCTGCCCTAAAGATAAACAAGATAAAGATGGAATAATATTTGATTCCAAGTCAATACGAAAGTTTATTGAGCAGAGAGAGATAACAATCGGACCAGCACTTTAGGAATTTGTTCTGTTAGGAATAGATTAGAAAGAAGAGAAACAAGCCCAATTAAGAGACAATTGCAGTAGTCCAATTGAGAAGTTTTGAGGCCTGGAACTAAGGGATGATGGGTGACTATGTGAGAAGAGATCAGGGAATAAATGCAAAATGCTGTAGAGATAGGAATAAGCTTTGTTTACAATTTTGGATAAAAGGGATAAGGAAGAATATGGAGTCAAGATAATGCCAAAAGGTTTCTTTTGTTTTTGTTGTTGTTGTTAAACTAGGTCACTGGAAAGATGGTGGTATCCTAACACAGAAATAAGAAAGTTTGAGAAGATAAGCAGATTTGGAGGGGGTAAAGATAATATAATGCTAATAAAATTAGTGCACATCACAACCTGTTATTCTTCATCCTTCAATCTATCCCATCCAAAATGCAAAAGGATGAAGGGTAAGGCTCTTACCCTTTGTTCATCATGCCAGAGTAAAGAGCTTTTCTTCCATGAGCTACTGACCCAACCACCAGGTAACCTAAGGGGCAGGCAGAGGATCTGCTAATAGGAAAAGGTTAAAAGAATGTTTCCAATGGCACATGATTGATTGCTGTTGTGAGTACACTGGCAATGGTTAGGATATAACTTCTCTAAGAGACCCACATTTATCTCAGAACAAGAACTTAAATAGCACAGAGTGAAAGCGGAGAATAAGGTTAGATGTGGCTATGTTGGAGACAAACCCCATAATCAGCTCTTTCTGGAAGCATAAGGTAGGCTTCCCTATAAGCCTACCTCTGAGTAGTTGATCACACTCTTTGGGGCCAAGGCCCCCACTTTGGAATCCACTGTTAAGAGAATGTAGGCACTTAGGTTCAGGGAACTGTTCCCTTTGTTGTACAGACTGATTCATCCATTTAGAGCTCTATGAGATGGTTCCTACATCATGAGACCTTTCAGATTTATGGTTCTATTCTAAACAAATCATTCAATTCAACTTTCCCACTATGGGGTAACAGCTTGAGTGGAAGTTTCTGTGTGAACACTGATTCCTACGGTAGGCTTTTCTTACTTCACATTGATTATTTTTTCCCTTGTGGAAATCTACTTGGCCTGCTACAGACCCAGAACAAATTCATCCCACTGCTAGAAGTTATAGCAGGGGCTTATGAAGAGTAATAATTTAGGCCAGTTAGTTGATGCAGTGGTTAGATCACCAGTTCTGGAGTCAGGAGTCCAAACCCAGCCTCAGAAGCACTTGATACTAGTGTGATCTTGGGCAACCATTGCCCGCCCCCCAGAAAAAAAGAAAACTAAAAAAACTATAAAGAGCAATAATTAGAAGGAGAGGATGGAGAAGGGAAAAACAGTAACTGAGCTCTGATGACCTTGACTATGAGTACTAATTGAATTTCTTCCTTCTCATGGGGTTTTCTCCTGTGAAGTTATATATGGGAATCACTGAGTATATACAATTACTTGCACATAGCAAGTGCATAATAAATATTTGATTTAATTATGAACATGAACATGCATTACTTTTTCAAGGACCCTTTTCAGACAATCTTACTTATGCCAATCAACAAGAAACCCAACTGAAGGACATCTGTCTTTCACACAGAGGTAATGGAAAAGAATGAATGAATATGGAAAGCTTGAAGTTGCAATCAGGTGAATATAATAAAGAACCAGATCTGCTAATAAAACAGGATGAAGGAGGATTTGAAGTCAGAAGCCCAGGGCTAGAAGACCAGCTTTAATTTAAGTATAATCACAACCTCTCTGGGCCCTAATTGTCTTATCTGAGAGGAAGTATGCCTACCAAGGAAAGATTAGGGAATTCAGAGACCTCTCTGCCACTTTCTTTCCATGTGAATTTAGGTAAGGGACTTAACTTTTCTTTGGAAAGCAGTTTTATCTTCAAAATGAGATACTAGATCACTTCTAAGATCTCTAAATTGGTTATCTTTCTACTCTAAATCCTATGATAAAAGCAATGTTCTGAGGAATCACCAAATTTCTCTGATAGTAAGAATCTTTTGTGGATAGGATAACTTGAAGACAAGATCTTATTCGCCTCCTGGGTCTCTTTCTCCTGTCTGTTATTCTAACAACTCAACCTAAAAACTCAGTAATATTTTAAAAATAAAGATACTCCACAAAACACTTTTTTTAAGGTGATTATGGTCCTTGTAGTTAAACCAGGGAAGGACAAAGCAGAGAAAAAAGAGCTATAAACAAATTTTTTGATGAATATTAACCAAAAAAATTTGAATAAAACTTTAGTAAAGTATCTATAGCACTTTAGATGTAGAATGTTATAGTGAATAGAAAAAAAAGGATTTAGAGTCATAAAGAATGGTGTTCAAATCATGTGTCAAACTTTAGCTGTGTGACACTGAACAAATCACTTAACTTGTCTGGATCTCAATTTTCTCATTTTTAAAAATGGGGTGGGGTGAGAATGTGATGGATTAGATGATTTTCAAAGTCCTAATTCAAGCTCCTTTGTTTCAAACGTTATATGATTCTTAAGTCCAAAACATTATTCATTATGAACAAATTTTACATATAATATATATGTGTATATATATATATATATATCAGGAATGCAAGGATGGCTCAACATCGAGAAAACATTAAACAATCATATAAACAAAAAAAGCCATTCTATATTAACAGGAAATGAAGAAGCAAACTTTAGAAAATATAGGAATCATTCATTTTAACACCCTAAAAAGCAAAGATAGGGAAGAGTTCTTCTTTTAATAAGCGTGTGTGTGTGTGTGTGTGTGTGTGTGTGTGTGTGTGTGTGTGTGTGTGTGTATTTGGCAGAATGGTCAAGAATATGCCAAGAATGGCAAGAAGACTTAAGTTCAAATCTTACCTTTCACACATGCTAGCTATGTGACTCCTGGAAAAATCTCTTACCCTCAAGGCAACTCTGGGTAACTAAAGAACTAAGAGAGTTGTTCTCAATAATTCTTTAAAATTTTAAATTGCAGAGTTATCCACCTGAATTTCCTCACCAAAGAGTTCCCTACAACTACAGGAATTTCAAGTCTAGTTCATACACACACACACACACACACACACACACACACACAAACATATAGACCTACATATACACATATATATGTTTATATATATACCCTATATACATACGTATAAACAGGTAGGCCATGCACTGGATAAAGCACTGGGGCAAGAATCATCTTTCTGGTTTCAAATCTAGCCTCAGTCTCTTACTAGCTTTGTGACCCTGGACAAGATACTTAACCTTGCTTGCCTCAGTTTCCTCATCTGTAAGATGAATTAGTGAAGAAAATGAAAAAGTACTCCAGTATCTTTGTTAAGAAAACCCCAAATGGCATCATGAAGAGTTAGACATGATCAAAAAATAACTATGCAAAAAATATTTACATAAAGACAATAAATATGTAATTATACAGGGGGTAGAAGGGTTCTTCTCTCCACTAAAGTTCTAAAAAAAAATCTCTTTTAAGCAATAATTCAAGTTAAAAGAATTAAAAATATAAAAATACCAGCAAAGAATGGACAAATTATTATGATATTTAAGAAAACTACAGAAAATCACCAAAGAAACCACAAAGAAACAGCAAAGTATTAGGTTATAACATAAATACATAAAAATCATGACATTCTTTTCAAAATAACTACAAAATGTATAAAATGTTTCAAAGTTAACCTACCGACACACTTCAAGACTTCTACAAATATAACTACAAAACATTCTTTACAGAAACAAAGGAAGACATACATATTTGAAGAGATAGTCAATATCTACAGTTAGGCCATAGCATTATAATAAAGATTAATATTCAAATTAACTTAGATTTAATGCTAGCACATCAAACTGTTATAGAACTGGACAGGATAGTTTCAAAATTTCTTTGGAAGAATAAAAGGCTTATAATTTCAGAGGAAATAAAAATAAAGAATAATGGCATGATTGCAACATCTCAAACTACATTATAAAACAGTCATTTCAAATTTGTTATTCAATTGATCAGTTGAATAGACTAAAAAAACAGGATATAGAAAGAACACAGAATCATGGCAGAAATTTGGTGGAAATCATCATCTTTCACTATATGTCACAATAATTTCCAAGATGGATAATAAGATGATGGTATAATACAAAATATCACCTCATTAAAAAAATAGAAGGTGTATCTTTTACAATCAAGGCTGGGAAAATTTCTTACTATACAAGTATAGAAGGGAATCATAAAAGATAAAAGAGGTTATTTAAAGCACATAAAATTTATAAGCTTTTACATGAGATCTCAAGAGTTTTGTGCTAGTTTTATGCCAGTGAATTTTACCTCAGATTTCCCTTTCAAGTGCTCCTCTCAAAGCAAAACCCTATAGAACTTATAGCTTTTAATGTATGGTTACAGTCAAGGTGAACTAGAGATCTCCATTTGACCTTGTAGATACCAATGAGACATGAAGAGATGCTATACATTACATTCCTTGTCATCTCCAGGAATGTTCATTGACTATCCTCCTCCTTGATAACTCCTGGTTCCCCTGGATTCCTTCAAGTATCAGCTTAAATCCTGCTCTTCACAAGAAGTTTTTCCCAATCTCTTCTAATTCTAGTGCCTTTCTTCTATTGAATATTTCCATTTACCCTGAATATAGTTTAAGTGTACATAGTTATTTGTGTGTTGCCTCCCCACTTGGATTGTGAGCTCCTTGAAGGTAGGGACCATCCTTTTGCCTTTTTTTTTTACATTTTTTATACTATTAGGCTCTTTTAAAATGCAGTCAGTCAAGACTCAACACTTCAATATGGCTCTGGATATGGCTAGTTTATTCAGAAAGAAAATTATAGGTAAAAATAGGAAGATATAATTTGATTAAATTATAATAGGGAAAATCTAGACAAAAACATCTAGAGTGATGAATTTATTCTGTACACTTTACAAAAGCTAATGCATAACATCAAAGAAATTCTAACTCATATTTATTCTTATCTGACCTGCTACTGATTAGTGTATTCAAAGATGATTGGAATCTACTTTTTTCCTAATGGCTCTTTAATAAAAGACTTTAACTTCTCTTGTCCTCAAAGGCATTATAGTATTGTAGCCCCACGGCTTCTAACACCGACACTAAGTACAATGTTGGAATGAAATGAGACATGGCTTGACCAGTTCCTAATGACCTAATCTTTTATTTCATCCTTAGCTGCACACACAGAGGTGGTTATAACCTTGATCTTACCATCACTCACAACTGTTCTACTTGTTTGTGTTCATAAAATCTGAGATTATTTTTTCTGAGCATAATATTTTATCCAGCTAGAATCCCAAGAGGCACAGTGAATGAACCTGGAATCAGAAAGAACTAAATCCAAAAAATCCCTCTGGACCAAACGAGTTTTATGATCCTAGAAAAGTCACCACATTTCTCTTGACCTCAGTTTCCTCAACTACAAAATGAAAATAAAGCATCTACCTCCCAGGTCTTATTGTAGGGATCAAGTGAGATCTTAGTAAAGTCTTTATCACAATTGTTGGACATAGTAGGCAATAAATCCTTGCTTCCTCTTTTCTACTGAGAAAATCATACTTTTTCTGCTTTTGTCCATTTAATAATATCAAGGACTTTGATTATAAAAACTTTCTTTTCTGAGTTTTCAATAGCTATAGTTGCCAGGGTGCCAAGGAAGCAATTGTCCTATCATATCTCCATAGAAGTTGTTTTCCAGGGTAGTTGCAAGGACTGGATTAGAAGGAATAATGGTCTGAGGTTCACTGCCATTCCTAGGGTTTTCCTTTCCACAATGTCTTCATATAATACAAACATGCAAGAAGGAGATAGTATGAGATATCTGAGCAATGTGAGATGGGAAGGAGAGAAAAGCTTTTAGGGAATATCTTTAGTGAAGTAGGAGGTAAGGTCCTTAGAAAAAGGGGAGGTAAAGGCCATATGGGAGGCTTGTGATTTGTATAGAGTAAGAATGAGAATCTCTTAGGGAAGAGAAGCAGCACTACCTTGCTGCAGTGAGGGTCCATTTAAGAATATCTAACAAAATTGTAGTGACCCAATCAGCACACATTCATGAATTCTTCTGACTCCTTTCAACAATATGTGAATGGGAAGAAAGAGGGAGGGTTGAGTTTTGATTAAGTATGATCAGGGAGAGGACAAGGGGTCAAGCCCATTTCTAAAATAGACAAACTGAAACACTAAAAGCTCAAGACAGGGAAATGAAAAGAATATATCCATTGTAGCATTCATGACCTGGAAAAGAACTGAAGAGTAGAAAGGATGGAGATCCCAGTTAGAGATGATAAGGCATGGGAAGAGATGGAATAACAAAATATTATGACCAGAAAAAAATTCAGTTCAAGAACATGAATATTTGAGTGATGGCAAAATCAAGGGTATGACTAGCTATGTATATAGATAGTTGAGGTAGAGTAGAGGATAAGGTTATTAAGAACAGGTCATGCCAGACTAAGCTCTATTTCTTCTTTGACAGAGTTACTAGACAAATAGGTGAATAAAATGCATAAGTATAGTTGAGAAAGTTTCTTATATTATTTTGTGGATAGTATGGAGATTTTTGTTGTTTTGTGGAGTATTTCAATTATGTTATCTGATTCTTTGTGACTCATTTGGGGTTTCTTGGCAAAGATATTGGAATAGTTTGCTATTGCCTTCTCTGGCTCATTTTTAGATAAGGAAACTGAGGCAAACAGGGTTAAATGACTTTCCCAGGATCACACAAAACTAGTAAGCTGTCTGAGGCCAGATTTTGAAATTAAAGTCTTCCTGTCTCCAGACCAGGATCACTGTGTCACTTAGCTACCTAAAAGTTGAAAGGTCTTCCTAAATATTAGTCATGAAGATTCAATTTCAACTTGCAAGAATTCTAGTACAGGTTTCTGTTAAGCATGCCATTTATGGCTTCATCCAAATCAATGGTAAAAGTGTTCTTCAAATTTTCAGATCACCCAAAGATTAAAAAAAAGGGAATTGCTAACATACTAAACAGAGTCAGAATCTACAAATAAGTTAATCCAGTCAACTGGGATGAATAATTAGCACTGTTTTTTAAAAAGGGAATTTGAATAATGGCAAATGAAAAACTTTAACTCTATGATTCTTAAAAAATTCACTTCATGAACATAATAAAAGGGTGATGGGCTAGATATTATATCATATATAAAAAAAAGATCAGAATTCAGTGGACATAAAGTAGAATACAAATCAAGAGTGAGTTGCCTCCCCCTCAAAAATATAATACAATCTTATACTACATGAATATAAGATTATACTACATGGTTCATAGACCAAGGAAGGTAAGAGTCACAAATTACCAGCCCTGATCTATATTCCATATGGAATATTACATTACATTTTAAGCTCCACTTTTCAGGAAGGACATTGCTAGCCTAGCAATCATCATCAGGAGGGTGATTGGGAAAGTAAATAGCTTCCAAATCATATAACAGAAGATTGATTGAAGAAGGGAAGATGAAGGCAGGGAAAAAAATAACAGTATAGAATAACTATTACCATGTATTCTTTTAATGGATATCATATAGAAAAGGAATTTATACATGTTCTACTTGGATTCAGAGGGCAGAATCAGGAACAATGAGGGGGAGACTCAGAAAGAAAGATTTCAGCTACATGTGGGGAAAAATTTTCTTATAAGTAGAGTTATCCACAAGTGCCAAGGATTACGTGGGAAGTGTTAAGTTCTCTCTGGTAGAGTGTGACAACTTTACAGCTCCTTGTCATTTATGTTGTAGGGGAAATGACTCTTCAGGTAGGGGTTGAATCAGATGGCCCCTCAGCATCATTCCACCCTATGATTCTATATCTTGGTATTGCTTTTCCATGATCCTCTCTGTTCACCACTGAGGGGGGAGAGGAAAGGAGGGAGGAAGGGAGAGGTGGGGGAGAGAGACAGAGAGAGATAAGGAGACAGAGACAGACAGACAGACACACACACACACATACACACACACACACACACACACACACACACACACACACCAAGAAAGACAGAGAGAGAGACAGAGACATACAGAGAAACAGAGACAGAGACAGACTGATAGACAAGAGACTGAAAGTGTCTGTATGTACATGTGTGAGTGAGAAAGAGACAGGGAGAAAGACAGAGAAACAGAAAGAGACAGAGACAGTCTATCTGTATGTTTGTTAGTGAGAAAGAGACAGAGACAGAGACAGAGAGACAGAGAGAGACAGAGAGACAGAGAGAGAGAGAGAGAGAGAGAGAGAGAGAGAGAGAGAGAGAGAGAGAATTCAAACTCTGAGAAGAATTGGGATCTTTTGTTTCATTGGTTCTTTATACCTGGATCCTAGAGCCCCAGGAAAATGAAAGATTACATTTTGTTCCTGTCTAAGTTTTCCCCCCAAAAAGAGGAATATAGGAGTTCCTAAGGCAAAAATTAACTTTACATAAAGAATTCTGAAAGAAATATGCATTCTCTAAAAATGGCCATGTTAGCTTTACTATACAGTGCTATACTCTCAATCTCTGCTCTAACCCCTAGACTAGGCTCTTCAAGGCTCTCACCAAAAAAAAAAAGCTCCCCCCAAAACCTTCAGAGTGAAAGCCATTGTTCTAATGGCTGAGAAAAACCACCAACAGAAGCTGCCGGATCAGGTGTTTGGTTTGAAACCTCTCAGAGAGGAGAGCTTTTCACTGCTTTGTGGTGGGTCTATCCTCCTTCAGTCTATGTACTGGGTACCATTGCCTTGTCCTCTCCTGGGGAAGACCCTCTTCCACTTGGCTGCCCCACATTTTTCCTCTAGGTTCTGGCCAGAGTCCCAGTAGCTGGCTCCAACTCTCAGGGTTCCTTTTTCTAATCTTACTTCTCTGATCCCAGTACCCATGTGTCATTGAACCTTTTGAGAGCCCACTTCCCACTTTGTGAACCTCCTTTCCTGTTTCACTCCTTCTCTCCCTTCCTTAAGTCCTCTTGGCAAATTCAAATTACATAAATTGCATTATGTAAAAATTTCTTTCTGCATATGTGAACCCATCCACTTAGGTAAAGTAGGAACTGCCTGTACAAAATCCTTGATGTACAATGTAAGTCAGATACAGGACAGAAATTTATTTTCTGTATGCCAGAAAAAAAGCTTAATAAACACAAGACCCATAAACATCCACTGATAGAAAAAAATTTAAGAAGCAATAACATAATTATAGTATTGCTCAAATTAGTATAAAATAATTTTAGGTATATACAATAAAAATTACAACTTTGGACATCTTTAGAAACTTTAATAGATCCTCCTTTTGCTGCCTTGTTTTGCATGATCTGACATTGTGTTCACAAGATTTTTAACATACATTCTCCAATTCTTCATTATGAACCACACTTTTATACACTAGATACTATACATAAATTTCCAAGGCACTCATATTTATCTCCTTATGAATAAATTTCTTAACTTCTCATGATGTTTGGGGCCTTGGGAAAGACCATATATATACTTAAGATTTCTATAATTCTAGAAAAATTCTACTTCCTAGAATTTACCAGATTTATTTAGACTAGAACATTTCTACAATAGAACAAGAATTTTATATTCAATTGAAATAATAAGTCCTCAAAGACCTTAGCGGGTCAATATTTTGAAGTATGAAGATAGCCAGATCTTATAAATTCCCATGGACTTCTGACAATAGTTTTGATATAATCTTGAATTAAAAAGGGAATTTCATCAGTCAAAATGAACTTTTTCCCTTGTCCAAACTCTAATGAGGGATATTTAAGGTTTTAGTCTCTCTATACATAATTGAAGGAAATCTAAGTCCAGATGTTCCTGGATAAAACAAGGTGGCAGACAGCCCTTATAGAATCAGAACCATCTCAAAAAAGTGCTTCAATTTGGGAGATGGGGAGAAATCACAGGGAGGGGGGGGCGGTGTACAGAGCTCCAGCTTTTTTTTTCCCACTTCAATTCTACTCCATCACTCAAAGATGGAATGGTGGATAATAGATGGTGGATAATAGGAATTAGGAAGACCTTGCTCAAATGGCCCCTCAGGCATTTAATAATTTTTTGTGCTAGGACAAGTCATTACCTCTTTTGATTTCAATTTCCCCTTCTGTAAAATGAGAATAATAGAAGCCCCCACATCACAGGATTATTGTGAGCATCAAAGAGGATAATAAAGTGTTGTGAAAAGCTTAAAAAGCTGTATAAGTGTTAGCTATTATTCCTGAATAAAACCACTTCAGCTCTCTTCTCATTTTGCCTTCCCTTCTTCTTGCCTTCTTCCCAAGGAAATGATGTCATACCTTGGTGTCATGATTTTTGTAGGCTCTATGAGGCAAGAGGAAGACAAACTTTTTTTATTTCTTACCTGATCTTCTAGCTTCACACCTGGCTCTAAATAGTCTGATGGGTGAAAGAATGACAAAATCAAGACCAAGGGGTAGCTTCTGCCTAAATTTCCTTCTCTCTCTCCCTCAACATTCTGGGAAAAGTTGAATTTATAGGCAAACCTGTACTGTATGACTGTGAAGAGAAACCAGCAGGCTAAAATCCTCAGCAACAAACAATCCCTAAACAAATGTTAAATACATTTAGTACAGCAATAAATAATAATGCAAGATGGAGTATACATGATGTAAACACCTTTAATGCAATTCTATTTTTCTCATTGCTTCAAGAGTCACCAATTGTTATAGCAACAAAACAGAAAAACAGATCACAGTATTAATTTGATATCTCAGCTTCATTTGTTTCACATTTGTGTTACAACTCATGCATAATAAAGAACTTGGGCTAAATAAAAGCAAAAGATGAGAATTTTTTTTTCCAAATGAAAAGACATAATTTCCTCCTGGTTACTACCTGCAAATTTCCTGTATAATTTGCTTTCCATTTGATAATTCTCAGAGGGTCAGAGAATACCACTCTTATCTACTTTGATATTACAAGAATAGTAAGAAGTTATCCTTAGAGCTTAGTGGAAAGTATCCGGGACTATGTCTGAATCCTTGAATTCTGGCTCTCTAACCAGATCATGACTTTAGTGAAGTGGCAAGCATATGGTGGGCACTCAATAAATACTCATAGATCAATAGGTTTGAGCAAATCATTCAACCTCTTTAAGTTCCATATCTGCAAATTGCTGATAATGCATTCCCTGCTTACCTTAAAGGATGAAATGGTGAGGATTGTAAATTTAAATCCTGGAGACCCAGAAGAAAATGTTTCAGATTCATAGAATCAGAAGGAATTTCATAGGCACCTTGGTATATCATAGGATTTAGAGGTAAAGTGGACCTTGGAAACCAATAAGCTCAAATTCATGGTTTTACAGATAAGGAAATTGAAGAACAAACAAATTAAGGATTTGTTCAAGGTCAGAAAGAGTAGTCAATAACAGAACTAGACTTTAATGCAGGTTCTCTAACACCGAATCCAAGGATCTTTCTACTATATCATTCCAAGGGTCACTGAGTCCTTGGAAATTCATTCTATAATTCTTCAGTCAATCAACATTTGTTAAAAGTCTATGTACCTTTCATGTATTGTGCCAAGTACTGGGCATGCAAAGAAAGGCAAAAGACAGTCCCTACTCTCATGAAAGCTCTTAGTCTAGGAGGAGAGACATGTCAAAATAACTATGTATAAACAAAAGTTATATACAATAAATAAACAAAAGAGGAAGGACATGAATTAGAAAATGAGACTTTATTTGAGACTTGAAGAAACCAAGAGACAGAGATAGGGATGGAGAATATTCTCACTGGGGAGGGGGGAGAGAGGGGGAAATAGTCATACAAAATTCCCAGAATTTAAGGATGAAGTGCCTCATTCAAGGAGCACCATGGAGGTCATGACACTGATCACAGAGTTAGGGAATGAGGAGGAAAAACATAGATAGGGGATAGGTTATAAAGGGCTTTGAACTATGAACTATATTTGATTCTTGAGGTGATTGGTAATCATTGGAATTTCTTAATACAAAAGGGGGTGAGAGAGGAGAGATCATAACAAATTGTCATCTAGCCTCTGGAAGCACTACTTTCTAAATGATAGGGAAACACTACCTTCTAAAAGTGCCTTTTCTATTCTTAGATCTCATTGCAAGAAGAATAAATTTATTTGTTTTTCTTCTATGGATGCAATATCTACCTTTTTTCAGTTTCTCCTAGTACTACTCTCTGGAGCCAAGTAGAATAATACTAATCTTCCTTCCATTCAATAGCTCTTCAAATGCTCAGAGAAAGGAAATGTCTCCCTCATGCCTTAGAGAATCATAGATTTAAAGCTAGAAGAGACCTACTATCCCTCATTTTACAGATTAAATGACCTTCCCAGCCTCACATAGATCAGTATCAAGCAGATTCTGAATTCAGGTTATTTAGGCTCAAGGGACATGGGTGGTGTTGAATTCAAGTAATAATGGGGGCCATTAATCCCTATATTAGAATTCCTGCTGTATGCATATTGACTTAGTTTTTAAATATAATGTTAACAGTTTTAATTGTAATTTCATTTATTTTGTTTAATATTTACCAGTTGCATTATAATTTGGTTCAGATTGTACAAGCTAGGCTGTATGTCTGGGACTCTGCTATACAACATGCTTCCTTTATATCTTCTTTTTTCTAGAATAAACATCCTTTGTTCCCTCAATCAATCCTTGTATGGTATGGATTTGATCTAGTTGTCATTCTGACCTCCTCTAATGAAAGGGCAAGCTTGATTCAGCCAGTCCTCTGTTAGTTTAGATTCTTTGTTGAAATGAAATGAGATTCTCATAGTCATTCAACAGTTTTAAAAAAGGTTTACTTAACTATTGCAAGGAAAGGGTATTCAGCAAGGAGATTGCAGCACTGAGCTTGGGTAGAAGATTTCCATCTCTTCCCTCCGTATGAAAACTCACTTGGTCAGTCTGCAGCAGGGAAGGCTGTGGAGACTTTTGCAGCTCAGGAAATCCCACAGTCTGAAGGTTCCAGTTCCACTTGGGTGACCCTTTTTGTGCCCTTACATGACCAGCAAGCCAAGTCAAAAGAGCCAGAGGCTACATTGGAAATGGCATCATGGGAGGAGCAGCTGGAACCTTAGTTCCCTGAGCCAGTCAAATCCAAAAACAGCTCTGGTGCCTTCCATAGAAAAACCAGCCTAATCCTGGGAAGTCGTGGTTCCATTGCACTGCCTAAATCTGGATGTGCTTCAACTAATCAATATCAATAGATACATATTTAGAGCTGAAGCATGTTGGAATTAAAGTGAGGAAAAATATACTTCAGTCCCAATTGTGAACCTGCCTTACTGAACATTACAAAATGAATCATTTGCAGTCTCTATAACCAAGCCTCATCATCTGCGAAATGGGCATAAATCTTCCTACTTGCTATTTACTTGTAAGAATGCCAAGAAGATGAATTAGTGTATGGTATAGTGGAAGAAGTCCTGGACTAAGGCTTAGGAAGCCTTAGAATATCAGATACTTCTAGGTGGCATATTGGGTAGAGTATAGGGCTTGAAGTCAGGAAGACTCATCTTCCCCAGAGTTCAAATAACACCTCAGGCATTTATTAGTTAACTGACCTTTTAAAGCTAGGTCTTTTCTAGGTTACAGGAACACCATTCAGTGATTAAGTTTAGGAGAGAGAGAGAGAGAGAGAGAGAGAGAGCGAGAGAGAGAGAGAGAGAGAGAGAGAGAGAGAGAGAGAGAGAGAGAGAGAAAGGGGCGGGGGGAGAAGAGGACAAGAATGATCCCTTCAAAAAATAAAAGTAAAATAAAATAAATTTTAAGCTGGGAGAGAACTGAAGGTAAAGTGAGGGAAGAAGATCAAGGAGGCTCCAGTTGAGCTGAATCTTAGGAGGAAAAAAAGAATTTCAGTAGTTGAAGATGGGGTGGGGTTAAAGACAAAAGAAATGGAGAAAAGAGAAAGTAACCACAAACATTCAGGCAAAAGGGGATGAGGACCTGAAGTACCATAGAAGCACAGCAGTGGAGGGGAGACATTGTTCTCTGAGAATTAGAGAACAATCAATCAATTAGCCCTCTAAAATTTCCCCATTTATTCATCATCACAAATCTGTTTGACAGTTAACTGCTAAGAGGCCACTTCATTCATCCATTTATTGGATCAACAATATGAAAAGCAAATATGTCATGTATGAAGAGTAAATGGAAAATGAGAAGTTCCCCCCCATCATCAAAAGTTTATAAACCATCAAGGTAAATTACAAGTATGGGACAGGGGGAAAAGAGGAGGGGTTGGAGGAAGAAGAAAGGATGAGAACAGGACAAGGAGCAACTCGGTAAGCTGGTGGCCTGAGAAGAGAGGCAGAAGGTTAGACATAAAAATGTTTACTTCTTCAGAAGATAACCCTACACTGTTCTTAAACTCTACTTCCTTCCATATACTCATTGATTTAGCCACACTGGCTTCCTTACTTTTCCTAAACAAGACACTCCATTTCCCTTTTCATTGACTGTCAAATGTATTTGCATGTACATGTGTATGTATACAGACAGTTTCCTCATCTGTAAAATGGGGTTACCCTTCTTCCCCCTCCTTTTCTAGTTTCTCTTTATCTTATCTTCTCCCTATTTCATGTAAAGTTCTTGAGAGTAGAGGTCTTATTTTCTTTATTTTTACCCTCACCACTTAGCATAGTACTTTGGCATTTGTTGATATATAAGATATGTGTGTAAATTCTATGTATGAAACCCAGGCTGATCTGAGCATGCTCAACTTGACTAACAAAAGCACCCTTGATTGGTCTTTGGGTAACATAACAGACATGGAAATATCTGAGAGTTTCTGCCTTATGAGTTAAGCAAGACTACAAATTCCTCTTTGCAAAGCTTGATCTCTAAATCTGGGAGCAAGGATAGAGAGCAGGCAAGTGGAAAGGGGGCCATGAGGTCTTAAAACTCGATTAAATAAGGCATCTGGGCCACTCAAAGAAGTGGCAGTGTTATCACACCAAAATTCTTGGCAAAGTGTATAAAAAGATACTTGTTCTGTGCTCTTGTCTCTCAGTTGCCCCCAGTGAGTCAAGCCCACGGACCCCACACTGACTTGTTTTGTTGGCAATAAATTGGAGGAAAATTTTCCATTTCTTCCCACTCTGCTAGTCCAACTTCCAACCTCCAGAGCCTTTTGAGAGTGGCATCCCCTTTCCCCAGAATGCTCGAGCTGTCATCAAGTATACAGTCTATTTAATTTTCTGCAACAACAAGGAGAGTCATGGCGGGGGTGTTCTTCCTACCTCTCTCTTTTGTGTGCTTTTAAGCAAGGGTTCCGCCTAACTCCATTAGTAGGCTGAATGGATCTGACCTGTGAATTACACAGCTGCTAAAAGGGATAATTGCCCTGTAATCTAAACCATAATGTTTGTGAGAGAGTTTTAGAAAGTGACTTCAGTGAAACTCAATTGAACAGCATCCTTTGGAGGACATTTCACTGAGGACCCCTTGGTATGTCCAGCACTGGACAAGGATGGAAATTATGATTGGTTCCTACCCTCAAGAAATTTCCAATCTAATCAGTGATTCAGAAAAGGAAGGGTAGAATGATTTCAAAAACAAAGTGTTTATAAAGCAGATTACCAGAGTGCAATTTGAACGGAAAAAGGAAAAATCATTCCCCTAAAAGGGAAAGGACACTTGAAGGAAAAATATATTTGCCAAGATTGAAATGAATCAGCACTTACCTCTTGGAGTTCAGAGATATTGAGTTTGGACAATTCATCTCCATTGCAATACATGAACTTTTGTTAGCTACTCAGTTTTCCAGCTTGGGAACCAGAATGTCAAGGTCAGTATGTTGTTAGAGAAAAAGCACTGGGATTAAAAGGTGGGAAGACTTGTGAATCCTAATCCATACCTCTTCTATGATTTGAGGCAGTCAATTTCCTTATCCATAAAATAAGAATGAAAATACCTGTAATGCTTACCTTACAGCACCGCAATTTAACTCAAAAGATGCAATATATATAAAGTTCTAGGTCAACATTGAAGTAACTATATAAATATATATTCTGTAATTATTAACAAAATTCCTCTCTCTTACTATTTTTCCTATTCTACCTAGCTAAGTCTCAATCCAGTCCATTTATTCAATGCATTTATTCAATACCTACTATGTGCTTAGTATTAGATTAAGCAGTATAGGGAAGTAAACATGAAATGGTCCTTGCCCTCAATGAACTTCTAATTTGGTGGGAGAAGAAAAAATTCTTACACATACATGGACCTAGCCCTCTTAAAGATGTACCTATGTTCAAAGTAATCTTTAATTCATAATTTATTCTAGGGGGGGCTAGGTGGCGCAGTGGATAGAGCATTAACTCTGCAGTCAGGAGTACCTGAGTTCAAATCCAGCCTCAGATACTTAATAATTACCTAGCTGTGTGGCCTTGGGCAAGTCACTTAACCCCATTGCCTAGCAAAAATTAAAAAAAAAAAAGAGTGGCTCAAACATCAAATTACAGAAAGAATTTATTCTAAGCTACAGTTCATGAGCCTAGAGCCACCATTTCCCTTGTACTAGATTAAACCAGAGAATACCTTATTTCAAGGCAAATTAAATAGAATAGGAAGATTAAAAAAAAAAAGGAAAAATCCCACTAAATAGATCAGGGCACACTATCCAATAGAATCCTATGTCACCAGTAAAACAGGGAATTTGCAAAATCTGGACCACACATGATCGTAATTGGTGATGTCATCTGTTATGCTGCTTCCTCTGATGAGCTGACCTTGCCAGCTGCTGCTTCTCCCCTGACTTGCAGCTGCTAAGTGTTCTCCCTCTCCAAAAGCAGGAATATTTACAGCTCTTTTCTAAACCTGCCCATAGCCTTAAAATGAGTTATTCTCTTTAATGAGCCATACTCATAGACAAAAACAGACAGCACAGCAAATAGTCACACACATACAAGCACGTATGTATTATTCATGTATGTATGTGTGTGCATATGTAGGTGTGTCTATATGCATTCAAGAATGTGTAGATATTCACAAATGTATGTATGTTTATGTGAATGTATGTGTAGTCACACTCATAGGTAAATATGTATATATATTCTATAATATTATATGTATTCTATAATATTATATATATATATACCAATCTGTATGTATGCATGCATGTATAAATGTGTGTATACATATTTTACTTTCCCCTGAACAGAAATTCCCCTACGTTTGCTTGATATATGAGTAAGGTAAATAAATTCTTTTCCACTTATATCATGTCCCTTGTTGCAGAACAAGTCATACAAATGATTCCCTCAGGCACATTAAAGGTTCAGCATAGAGCAACTAACCCTACATTCCTGAAATTATATCCATATTAGTGTCCCTTTCTGATATACAAAAAAGTAAAACTGTAATATGTTTGTCACCAGACAGCATATGAGCATGGGTCCAAAAAAAATAAAATAGACTATAAGTGCTACAGGCAATCAGAGAAGGAAAAGATGCTTTTTATTCCAGTGATAAGGAAGACTTTCATGGGAGGCTACACTGCACATCAATACAATATACACCCACACAAGACACACAATATACACTTACATAAGTAGGAGGAAAGATGATGTGGCAATAGATCTCTGGAGTTGGGAGTCAGAAAACCTGGGTTCAAGTCCCACTCGCCTATATGTGGGAGGTCCATCCCTTTCTCTTTCTAGGCTTCAGTTTCTTTATCTGTAAAGAAAGTGGTTGTATTAGATAGTCTAGAAGAACTATGAAATAAGAGAAGTAGACTAGTTGGCCTTGACTGAGTCTAAAAGGGTGGTTAGGTGGTACAGTGGATGGAGCACTGATCTTGGAGTCAGGAAGATAGAAGTTCGAATCCAGCCTGAGACACTTTCCACTTACTAACTGGGTGGTCACTTCACCTGATTGCCTCCCATCCAGGGGCCACCTCCAGTTGTCATGAATCAACTGACCACTGGACCCAGATGGCTCTGGAGGAGAAAGTGAGGCTGGTGACATTGCACAGTACCCCCTCATTCAAATCCAAATCACCTCCCTGTTGCATTGATCTTCTTCAAAAATGAAGGGCACACATTAGCCCATAATAAGATGGAATTCTATCAAGATACTATATTTTTGAGGACCTGGATCAATCAAAGCAGCACCAGAAAGATGAGAGTTCAAACCCCACTGCTGATGGATGCTGTCTGTTTAACCCTGGACACATCACTTAACTTCTCACTTAGAGCCTCAGGGCTGAGGTTATAAGACATAGAATACAAGCTGCTCCTCATTGGTGAGAACTCCTACATATTAAAATTTTAAAAAGATAGTTTTTGGTAGCCCCAAAGCTTCCTGAAACAATACACTGAGCCTCCTTTTCCATTTCATTTTGCTCTCCCCATCAAATTCTCCTTCTCTAGAAAGGGAAAACTTTGAAAGAAAAGGAACAGGTCAAGTCAGAAAGTCAAATCTTGACTCTTTCAACTGTACGGTCATAGGTATGGTATCTTCATTTTTCTGGCCCTCAGGTTCTTCGTTTGTAAAGTGAGTACCTTTACAATTCCTCTCAGCACTAACACTGTGTGATTTTATCCACTTCCGTCCTTCCTCACCTTCTTCTGTTCCACATATATCTCATACACTCCCCCACCACCTTGGCTCCCCTCTAACAAAGCTTGATGACCAGACATATGAGAGCTCTGGAGGGTGGTCAGGGACGTTGGTATAGAAAGAGAAAAGGTTGGAACCTTTCCTTATCTAATTTCAAGTCCCAGTCATGTTCCCAGAGATAACCCTGAGGTTTGCCCTTATGATGCCACCTGCTTTCTCCCACCCACCAACCTCCAAAACAAATGCTTTTCATGGCTATTGGCTTAAAAGAAGGGGGGGAAATCCTTCAAAGTAACAAACAATGATATAATTACTTAGCAACTCTTTTCCTTGGTAATTTTATGCTGCCATAATTACACATTATGTAAAGTTGGGAGAGTCAGAGAGCTTTGCTAGGGCCTGTCAGTGAAACCTGCAGGATTTTCACATGGGTAAAGGGCCCTAGGGAAGCCACACTGTCTTTAGACCAAGGCTCTGCATTGAGAGTCTTAGGTATCTCATCATGGAGCCCTGGTATAGGACAGGAAGAGACAAGAGCCATTGTCTAAGGTAAGTTGATGAGGAATAACCTCCTGCCCATATTATTGTGTGAAGCTTCCTAACTGAACTGCTAGTCACCACTTTCTCCTTTCTCCAATCCATCTTTCTCACCAGGAAAAAAAATTCTTCTTAATATAGCACTGTGCTAAAATCATTCCCCCACTCAAACACATGCTGTGAATCCCCTTTGCCTATAGGATAAAATACAAATGTCTTGGTCTGACAGTTAAAGCTTTCCACCACAGACTAGCTCTAACCTAGCTTTCTCCTATTATCTAGCTCTTCCCTGACCTCTTCCTGCATTCTCCTGCCCCTGTGCAATCATATAATATGAACTCCCTCCATGATTAAGCTTCACTCAGTTATTACCTCCTTCATGAAACATTCCCTGACTGTCCCAGCTCAACACAATCTATCCTTCCTCAAATTTGTCTATATTTTTAATCCCCCCCACCCCATCCTCATTCCCACCACATTGTCAACTCATTGAGTATAAGAACTCTTGTTTTAATTCTTTGTATCTCCAGTGCTTGGAGATAACTTGTAATTGTGTATTGGAATGAATTGGCTTTCCAAGACCACTTGAGATTTTTCCAGGTTCCTTCTAGCATAGTCATTCTAGAGGAGAGCAAGTTGAGAGATTGGCAAGCTCATTTCTCCTTTTCAGGAGAACTTCCATAATGCTTTGTTAATGCTGCTATACTTGGTGGATTGAAATCATACCTGTCAAAATGTAGCAGCTGAAGGTTCTCAGATGTTAGCAAAAGTGCTCATATGTACATAGCTCTTGAAGGTCTACAAAGCATAGCTCCCATATTAAGATGCTCTGGTACAAGCATCTGTTATGATAATTGAGGGGGTTAAAACTTTCAATAAGGAAGACTTAGGATGAGAGTGAGAGTCAGCAATAGCCCACTCACATCCAAAGAATTTGCAAATAGCTTTACTAGTTTTAGTATTAGAGTTTAGGACTCTATATAATAGTTTCATTTTTTTTTTTGCAAGCATTTTGCTAGGAAAACCAACTGGTGCAGTGGATAGAGTACTACCCCTGGAATCAGGAAGTCACATAACCCTGTTTGCCTTGGTTTCCTCATCTGTAAAATGAGGAGTAAGAAATGGTAAACCACTATGGTATGTTTGCCATGAAAATTCCAAATGGGGTCATGGAGAGTCATACATGACTGAAATGATTGGATAATGACAATCACAACAAGGGGAATGAGAGGCAGCATTGTGTAATAAAGATAGAAGTAACCTCAGAACTAAAAAGACCCGAGTTGAAGTCCTTTCTCTGACATACTGTGTGTCATTCAACAAAGCAACTCTGAGATGAAAGGGATCAAATTCCATTGGCAAAGGGATCTTCCTCTTCATTTTTATTTTAGAAAGATTTTATTAATTTTGAGTCTTACAATTTTTCCCCTAATCTTGCTTCCCTCCCCCCACCCCCACAGAAGGCAGTCTGTTAGTCTTTACATTGTTTCCATGGTATACACTGATCTAAATTGAATGTGATGAGAGAGAAATCATATCCTTAAGGAAGAAAAAGAAAGTGTAAGAGACAGCAAAATTACATAATATGATAACAGTTTTTCCCCCCTAAGTTAAAGGTAATAGTCTTTGGTCTTTGTTTAAACTCCACAGTTCTTTCTCTGGATACAGATAGTATTCTCCATCACAGATAGCCTAAAATTGTCCCTGATTGTTGCACTGATGGAATGAGCAATTCCATCAAGGTTGATCATCAGCCCTATGGTGCTGTTAGGGTGTACAATGTTTATCTGGTTCTGCTCATCTCCGAGCTTCCTCTTCAGACTGTTCTCTCAGTGAAATCACAAGTCCAAGTCACATTCCCAAGATTCACACAGTGAGAAAAGGAACAGATGGAGATTAATACAATAGGAATTAACAGACATCAGGCCTTAGGAGACCCTAAGAAGACCACAATGATACCAAACTAGAAGGAACAATTTTAACTAATTGGATAGGATACAAGAGCAACTAGTTACCAGAAAAATAAAATAATTTACTGGATCAATCAATAAACATTTATTAAAAATACTGTGCTGGGTACTAGATGTATAAAGGAAACAAGTCCTTCCCTTGAAGGACTTAAACTCAAAATATGAAAATTGAAATATATGTTTGTAGATAAATCTAAACTACATACAAGATAATTTTGTGACAAAGTGTCTAACTGATGGGAACCAGAATAGCCTCAGATAAAAGGTCATATTTGAGGTAAGACCCAAAGTAAAGTGGGGAAACTCTTTAAAGATTGAACTAGGTTGAAAGACAATGGAGAGATATAAATGAGAGGGATAAGGAGGCTATGGCATTTTACCAATTATGACATATATTACAAGAAGGTATCAAGTTGCAAAGTATAATAATACAAAATAATTCTATAGAGCATGTGTGTGTATATATATATTAAATAACAAGTAAAATAATATAAAATACAGTTATACAGGAAAGGAATGCTTGAACAAAGGCCTGGGCCAGTCACATAGCAAGAGGTTGTTGGTATGGGAGACCAAGATGAGACTGAATTTATCTTTAAGGAACTTCTTTCCTGGGCAGGCAAGATTTTTAAGTAACCAAACATCTGATAGGATAGGGCCTTTAGAAGAAGATCACCCCCAAACTGTGCTCAGTCTTTTTAGATCCCTAGCTCAACAAGGAGCAACTTCATTTGGGACCCTAGGATCATCTAGAGATTGTGTAGTCTAACTCCCTCATTTTATAGATATGGAAATGAATTCCTAAGAAGGTCACACGGTAACTTGCAAAGTTGAGATCTGAACTCATGCCTTGGTAATCCAGGCTCAGCTCTTTTCCAGGATACCTGGATTAGTCAATAACATTCATTAAATGCCTTCCAAGTGCCAAGACAGTGCTTGTCCTCAATAATCTTAATAGGGGGAAGCCCATAGTCTAATAAGTTTGTTATGAAGCACGTTATATACAGGATAAGATAGAAAATAATTAATAGAGGAAGGTAGTGGAATTAAAAAGAACTGAGAAAAACTTCTGGGAAAAGATGGGATTTTTGTAGGATTTAAAGGAAGCCAGGGAAATAAGCAGAAATGAAGAAGGAAAGCACTCTAGGCTTAAGTGACAGCTGGAGAAAAATGCCCAGAGATGAAAAGATGGAGTCCTCTTCATGGAACAGTCAGAAGGCTAATGTCTCAAAGAGAACATGATGGAAAGGAGGATGTAAGAAGACTGGAAAGGTAGGAGGGAGCTAGGGTATGAAGGGTTTTGAATGTCATAGTACTTTGTATTTGCTCCTGGAGACAATAGGAAGTCATGTAAGTCTGATCATGTCATATTGAGTGAGGGCTGACATGATCAGACCTACAATTTAGGAAAAGTATTTTGGTGGCTAAATGGAGTATGAATTAAAATGGGAAGAGACCCACCAAGCAGGCTATTGCAAAAGTCAGGCAGAAGATAGTAAGAGCCTGCACTAGAATAGTGGCAATGTCAGAGAGGAGAGAAGGCGACATATTAGAGAGACATTGAAAAGATGAATTTGACAAGAATTGGCAAAAGCAAAAGTGAGAGATAGTAAGGAAGCCAGTAAGGAAGCCAGCATGATATCTACACTTCAGTTTCCTCATCTGTAAAATAAAGAGGCTGTAATAGACTACCTCTGAGGCATCTTCCAGTTCTACATCTATTATACTATTATGTGGACAGAATAAATAGGATGAGACAATATAGATAAATTATGTTCTGCATTCCAAGACAAAGTGCCCATACCCATTATCTCATGGATACACTGATATATTTAAAAATGAGGAAATTGAGGTTCTGGACACATAGGGAATAAAAGGAGAATTTGAACTCAATTTCCTGAGTAAAGGTACTCTGTGATCCTGTCATCATTCTTTTATTCTTCAACTATTTATTAAATGTCTAAAATGCACCAAACACTGGGCCAGGTGCTGGAGGTTCAAAGCAGAGCCTGCCCCACAAGAAGCTTACATTCTATACACTCTATGCACACAAAAGTAAATATGCAATCTAGGGGTAGAGATTAAACTTATGATTCTATTGGTTCAGGAACTCCAAGTGAGGAGCCCCAACTTTACCAATGCAAGATACTACCTCAACTGAAATAGAGAGTCTTTGAAACTTTCCCAAATCAACAATGGGTGAAGCAAATGAACCAGGGTAACACAAGCCATCAAGATTTGACTATGAGACCAGTATGATGTCCGTGACTCTCAATATCATGTAAAGGGCAGCAGAGAGAATATCGCCTATTGCATGAAGGGAAAAACAGGAAGAGTGCATCTAAATGGCACAGTGGATGATGTGCTGGGCTTGGAGTCAGAAGATTCATCTTTCCAAGTTCAAATTCGACCTGAGATAGTTATTAGTGTGACCCTGGGCAAGTCTCTTAATCCTGTTTGCCCTAGTTTCTCATGTGTAAAATGAGCTGGAGAAAAAAAATGGCAAACTATTCCAGTATCTTTGCCCAAATGGGGTCAGATCTGACTGAAACAACTCAACAGCAACAAGGTATGGCATTTGAGTTAAGCTTCGAAAGAAACTAAGATAAAGGTTTATAACCTCTGCAAGGGCAGAAAGATGGGGGAGATGTGGTTGAGGAAAGGAAGGGCTGAGGAATTGGAGGGAGCAAAGAAGTACACACCACAAACACACACACACACACACACACACACACACACACACCAGTCAGAAAGGCAACATCTGGAGTCCTTTGGGTCAAGGCCAAGTAATCCTGGCTACTTTCCCCTAGATCTCTGCAGGAGATTTGAAGGACATTTTTAGGTTAGGTAAAGCCCAAGGCTCTCTCTGAATTCTAGGAAAGTATTCTCTGAATCTTATATTCTTGAGAATATATTCTGAAACCAACATTAATAATGACAACAGCAACAATAATAGTTAACATGCATATATAATTTTTAAGATTTACAAAGTGATTTATATATTACCTGATTACCTCAAGACAATTCTGGGAGAAAGGTGTTACTATTATACCATTTTCCAGATAATACAACTAAGAACAGTTTAGATTCCCTCTACCAGGGTAGATCAGCACCTTATCTGTAATTAATAGTCTTAAAGAATTGCCTAGAATACTGGAAAGTTAAATGCCTTGGGGTGACTAGGTGGTGCAGTGGATAGAGCACCAGTCCTAGAGTCAGGATGTACCTGAGTTCAAATCCGGCCTTAGACACTTAATAATTACCTTGCTGTGTGGCCTTGGCCAAGACACTTAACTCCAATGCCTTGCAAAAAAAAAAAAAACCAGTTAAATGCCTTGCCCAGAGCACAACTAAGAATTCAAACTAAAGTCTTGTAGATTCTAAGCCCATTACTCTATTCACTAAACCCCTTAGCTACTAATTGTCCACATATCAGTGAGTCAAGGGATACTAAAAAGGGGAGGGGGGGTGAGGATTTGTCCTACTCTTACACTCTTTCAGAGGGTAGATGAGGATGAATTACTTCTCAAGTAGTCTCCATGGAAAATACCCTTCTATAATGGAAAGTGTACTGAGCTTCTCCTGCTGAAATGTTCACTTGATCATGAGACTCAGTCACCAGGAGAGTTAAACTCTAATCCCACACTTGCTAGCCACTTACTAGTGTGACCCTATCTAACTTCAGCCTATTTCCCAAGGTTATTGGGAGGAAAGTACTTTGCAAACCCTGGAGAGGTCTTTAGAGCCAGCACACAGAGTATAGAGAGAGATGGCCATGAAGTTAGGAAGGCATGCTTCATGTCCAGCTCCTGACACAATGATGTGATTGACCCTGGGTGAGTCATTTAACCTCAGTGTTGTTAGACAACATTATTTTTTAGTTGTTTGGGTTTTTTTTTTTTGCAAGGCAATGGGGTTAAGTAATTTGCTCAAGATCACACAGCTAGGTAATTATTATGTGTCTGGGGCTGAATTTGAACTCAGGTCCTCCTGACTCCAGGGCCTGTGTTCTATTCACTGTGCCACTTAGCTGCCCCCTAGACAGCTTTTTAAAACTATAAATTGAAGGGAAGATGCTGACACATAGTTGCAAAGTGAGTATGCTCACCCTGGAGCCCAGGAGTTCTCTCTGCCTATGAAATCACAGATCTTTTACTTCTCTCTAAAATACTATTGTGACAAATGAAAAAAAAAACAGAGGTATCTCAATAATTAATAATCAATTTATTAACTAAGCTAGCAATAATCAATGCATTGATGGATTTTTCTCAGCAGCCAAAGACAAAAGACATGGAGAACCCAAAAGCTTTAAATAATCTTTGAAAGGAAATTTCCTTGACAACTGAAAATCAACCTTATTTGGTGAATATTAAATATTAAATAATAGAAGACATGGGCTTCTCCTGCTGAGATGTTGACTTGATCATGAGACTCAGCTACCTCCAGCAATCTGGACAGGGGAATCCCTCTCCATCCAGATCACTCTGGTTGGTTTTCTCCTTCATGAACTGGGTCACCCTAAACTCTAAAGGAGAGAGAATAAGGACATACGTCTTTTCCGTGAGGTACGAATTAGTCCAGAATATATTCAGTATATAGTCTAAACAGAAGTAAGATCTCCTCATTAAGAAGATTGAAGAGGAAGAACCTCAAGGGCTAGGACAATCTTATAAATCAGTCATGTCTTTCAGAGACTAACTTTTTAACAGGAACTGGATCTTAAATAAGGAAATAAATGAGAAAAAACCTGGATTCTGGATTAGTAATTGGCTATTAATATAATAGCAAAATAATAATTTTCCTCACTCTAAAAATGTTATTATTAAGGAATGAAGGGATGTATTTTCATCCTTTCATTTTGACCAAAGTAGTATCACCATTCTAGATTTCTTTTGCTTCCTTTTTTAAGAAGGCAATCTGGAATTGTGGCATAATTTCCTGCTTACTTGCCTGAACAGCATTGCAAAAGTCAAAGCAACTACTTGAGATTAGGAGGCACAACAACCTGGTATAGCCATGAGAGATCACACTGGCAGTAGCATCACCCTAACTGCCCCTTGAGCATACACATATTACAAGATAGAGGAGGATACTGAGCACCTAGTCATCCTATCTACCAACTCTGGCTCTGGCCCCAGGGGCCCACTGAAGGATTGACTCACTTTCCATGCTCACTTTCCTACAGAAAAGAACATGTCAGCAAAAACATCACCCACTCCTTTTTCTCTAGTACTTACTGAGTTGTGTTCTCAGATCACAGAAATCCTATGCCCCATTAATCTTCTCCACTCCAGCCCTAAAGATTAGAACATTCTAAGAATTTCCAGGCAAAAGAGCATCTCTGTTCACAGGATCACAGATTCAGAAGGGGAAGGGATATTAGAGGCCATTAAACCCAACCCTCTCATTTTATATATGAGGTAACTGAAGCAAGATGACCTGGCTAGAGCCACAGGGCCAGTAAGAGTTGAATGGAGGATTTGAACTCAGGTAATTCTGACTTCAAGTTCAGCATTCCATCTACTGTACCAATGATGTTTCTTCAAATTACTTCAATTCATCAGATAGTCATTGAACACTAACATACATGGTTCTGGACAATTTGAGGGGATACAAAGATAACATATAGTGCCTTTAATATAGAGCTTTTAAGGGGGGCAGCTAGGTGGCACAGTGGATAGAGCACTGGCCCTGGAGTCAGGTGCACCTGGGTTCAAATCCGGCCTCAGACACTTAATAATTAATTAATTGCCTTGGGCAAGCCACTTAACCCCATTGCCTTACAAAACTAATATATATATATATATATACATATATATGTATATATATATATATATATATATATATAGAGAGAGAGAGAGAGAGAGAGAGAGAGAGAGAGAGAGAGAAGGAGAGCTTTTAATATAGAGCTTTAATTTTCTAAGAGGGTAGAAAAGGAACTTTTTAAAAGATAAACTTGGATGCACAGAGAAATTCACCAACTTTCATTTTAGCAAGATTTTATTTGAGTTTTATAATTTTCCCCCCATTCTTGCTTCCCTACCCCCACCCCCCCCACAGAAGGCATTCTGTTAGTCTTTACATTGTTTCCATGGTAGCCAACTTTCATTTTAAAAAGACAAATCTAGAAGATGAGATTATATAATCTGAGGTCTGGCTTCAATCTTTGGGATCATTCCCTTCAAATCACTTTTCTTAGGAAGCAGAATTGAGATGGTTGAGTAAAAATTAGTATAGCTGCTGAGCCTACCAAACACAACTATTCCTCAACAATTTAGAAAACATGCTAGATCAAGTTCTGATCAGAAAAGTCAAGAAAAAAGTCACAGTAAGTCATTTTTCCAGCCTACAGTAGTTTAGGAAAAGAGTCTGCAGATGCTGGGGCTGGTCAATAGGACAGGGTAGCAGTAGCCAAAATGGAAAGAATTGTAGCACCTAGCGTTGGAATGGAAGTCAAAACATTAGAATTGGAATCCTCTGAGTAGAGATCTCGGGGACCCATTAATAAGCACTGGTATAGGAATAAATGCCAGCTAAAAGATGGCTAACAAATAAGAACATTCAATTTTAGGTCACTTTTACAGGATGGAGAAGAGAAATTACAAGTGAGTGAGGTCCAGTTATGTACAGAGCAAGACTAAGTTCCAAAAACTTCACTGTAGCTCCAAACCTAAGAGTTGAGGGAGGACTCAGCTCTAACTTTTAACCCTACATATGAGGTTGCAGTGGAAAAATGAGGGTAGGAAAACAACACCAAAGGAGAATCAAGGAAATCATTTACTCTGGACTCATAAAACCTCCCCATAGACTCACAGTAGTATGTCCTACAGCAGCCTACTGAAACTCAACCACATAAAATTCAACAGACCCAAACTTAGGTCAGAAACTTGTAGAGATCATACTAGGAAGATAATGAACAATTCTCTCAAATCACATCACTTTGGAAATACTAACAACTTACAGACTTAACTATGAAAACATCAGAAGGACATAAAAGGACAGAAGTTCATGCCAGAATTGAGCAGAGCCCAACACTAATAAAAAGCCCAAGGAGTAGGTTCATTCTTTGACAAAAGCAGCTAGGAAAAATGAAAAGGAGTTAGTAGAAATTATGAATAGAACAACATTTCATACCATTTACCCATATAAACTCAAAATAGTTGCAGGACTTTTACATAAAGGGTGCTCATGAGCAAATTAGGAGTGCATAGAAGAAGCTATGGACTGGGGAACAGTTCATGACTATACAAGAGACAGAAAGATTCACAGAAAGTAAGATGAATGGTTTTAATTACACAAAATGAAAAAGATTTTGCATAAACAAAACCAAAGCAACTAAATTTAGAAGAAAAGAAGGAAAATATGGGAAAATCTTTTAATTGAGTTTCTCTAAAGAACTTGTTTCTCAAATATATAAAGAATTGAATAAAATTTATAAAAATTGGAATCATTCTCCAGTTGATGTGGCCAAAGCATACGAACAGTTTTCAGAGAAAGAAATCAAAACTATCAAAACCATATAAAATACTATAAATTACTAATAATTAAAGAAAATCAAATTAAAACAATTTTGATGTACCACCTTATACATAGCAAATTAGCTAAACTGACAGGAAAGAAATGAAAAATGCTTTAGGGGATATAGGAGAATAGGGACACTAATGCATTGTTGGAAAAACTAGTTCAACCATTCTGAAAAACTATTTGGAACCAAGTGCCCAAAGCATTAAACTATCTGCCACCTTGACACAATGAAAGAAGAAAAAAAGACTCAAATGTAGAAAAATATTTACAGTAGTTATTTTTCTTATGGCAAAAAATTGGAAATTGAGGGAATTCTCATCAATTGGGGAAATGGCTAAACAATTTGCAGTATATGAATGTGACAGAATAGAAAAGATGAAGAGGATAGTTTCAGGAAAAACTGGGAACATTTATGTAAACTGATACAAAATAAAGTTAAAAATCTATACAGTAGCAGCAATATTATAAAGATGGTCTACTTTGAAAGCCTAACTCTGATCAAAACAATGACAAACATTAAATTCCAAAGGATTCATGTTGAAATATGAAATGATAGATAGAGACAGATTGAAGCAAGTTTTTTTTCTTTTTTCTTGGGAGACAAAAGGTGGGCAGTGGGGCATGGCTCATGTGGAAATCTATTTTGCATGTCTATATTTGTAATGGATTCTGGATTTCTTGCCTTCTCATGGTGTAGGTGGTAGGAGGAAGGAGAGAAATTGATAATTAAAATAAGAGGTTCTATACTTTAAAAAAAATTTTAATTGCTCCTTCTTTGGCTTCTTCCCCTCCCCAAGAGTTATCTCTTGAAAATCTCAGAAAATAACTCAGATTAACCAGATCTTGTGCAAAAGTACTGTTAAATACACAGCTCATGCTGTGACACCACTCAGCAGGAACCAGATTAAAATGTAATTGGCAAATATTTAACAAAATAAATTTTAAAATGTTAGAACATAGATAATGTTAATATATAGTTTTCTAAGTCAATATGCATCCACAGGGTTCCTTATGTATAATTCAGTGACCCTGTTTCTATTTGAGATTGACAGCACTGCTGTACAAGGAAACAAGGTACACATATCAGGGACAGAGCAGCCTTTATTCCAACCCTGTATAAAAAAGTATATAGCGACTCATAGAATTTATTTCCAAGGCATCATCCCTTCCCCATAGTTAAAAGCCCTTCAAAATTAGCACACCATGCTGTGGTTTGGAGTCCTTTCAGAGATGTGAATTTAGCAACACAAGTCCCTGACATTTTGGTGAGAGCTGCTTTATCCTAAAGACATAGATAGATATCTACCCTTTCCTGAGGTTAGAGAGTTCACCCCATATATGCCCCACCCACACATATGTACCTCACAAAGGAAAATAAACTTAGGGTTGCTGTAATCCCTGCTCATCTCATTGAGCTATCCAATTAACCCATTATAATAGCCAAAGGTAAAGTCCAGGTCTGCTGCACCCCTGTATTGTAACTTGGACTCTCTTGCTGCTCTTTAAACATTGAAGACACATACTTCATTCTCTTTATATTCCAAAATGTTGCCTTTACTTAGGGACTCTCCCCTAATGTTCCTCAACCTTAAGGGGCCATGTGTTTTCTCAAACTCTTTTCCCTCTAAGACGCTGAACATGCCTGAGAAATCCTCTTCTCCCACTAGAATCCTGAATTCTGGGAACATATTGCCAGGTTTTTCCCTCTTTTCTCTCCATTTGGAAGCTTCCATTACATGGTCATGTGGTTCCCCCTTTCCATGGTTGCAGTGTCTCAATGCATTATACCATTGCCTCTCCTGACAATGCCAAAATCTCAATGTCCAGAACTCTACTCTCAGGTGAAATGCATGAGAACATATGCAACTCCATATGTCTCTACCCTAGGCAACCAGGATCTAATTCTACTTTGGTGCACTCTGTCTATCCTCTAAAAATTCTCCATTTATTTCTACTTTTAGAAAATCCAACATGGAATCATACTTATGATTGCAGAGGGAATGTTTGTGTGTGTGTGTGTGTGTGTGTGTGTGTGTGTGTGTGTGTGTGTGTATGAATTTCAAACCAGGAGTTTCTTGAATAGTCGTACTACAAAAGGTAAAGGGGACCAGACAGGGGACCATACATACCCTCCTCCTTAAATGGACCACTAAGTGAAGGTCAAGTAGTCCATGGAATGAAGTCCTGATCAGACAGGAAAGAGAATCACTACAAGGAGAAATAAAGCCTCCAAATGGCCCTGTATGCCCTTGATGGGGAGGGAGGTTGGGAAGGATGACAATAGTCCAGATTAGAATACTCACAAAACATGAGAAACAAATTTGCCAATGAGATACTAAGGGTATTTCTGGCCCCTGCAACAAAGTAAAGTGACAAAGCAAATCTTTGCTCTTCCTTTTATGTAGGAGAGCCAAGAAAATTCAGAGCTGCTGTTCAGCTGCTTCTTTTGTTTTGGCAAGTTGGATACACAAGTAGATGCATGACACTGGGATTTCCCCTTGAATAAATGGAGTGCTAGGAAGAATCAATGATTGAAGACTTGCCAGCCCAAAAGGGTGGTTGCTACCACATCAAGCTGTCCTCCTGGTGTCCAAGACCATCAATTAATCTGTGCGCACTGAGATCCAATTTCCCAGATGAGCAAATGGTCACATCCATTCCTTCCAAAGAAACATAGTTGAAAGTCCCAAACAAAGGTTCATAAACTTTTATGTGCTTTTAAATTTAAATGGAATACTCACCTAATTCTGTTTGTTTCCCTGATGGAATAAAAGTAACTTAAAGAGTACAGATTGTTTTGTTTTCATTTTTTGTTTTGGCATTTCTATTTCTACTGTAGTTGAGAGTCTGGCACACTTAGATAAATGTTCATTGATTGAAAGTTGCAAAGAATATATATATGGAAAGAAACTCACATAGGAAATATGAGTAACCAGGGAACATGTGAGAAAGAATATACCCACAGAAAAATACCATACATGCCTCCAATGCTATACTGCTGCTGATGTCATAAAAAGTATATATATGGTTTTCAGAAAGAGAGAGATATTATAGGCTCCCTGAACTCTTTCCCCATTCAGCTCTGAAACACTGTGCTCAGTTTAGGTATCACCATCTATTTTGTAAATATTTTGTACAGTATATGCCTATTTATGTATATGTTGTTTCCCCCAGCTATACTATAAGCTCCTTGGGGGCAGAAACTGTTTTCACATTTGTCTTTATATCTTCAACATGTGGAATATAGTCATTCAAATAATAAACGTCTTTTGGGGAGGGGAGGCAAGTGGATCCAAGATGACCGAGTAAAATCAGCAGTTTTGGTCAAGCTTTCCTAAAACAGTGCCTCTAAAATAACTTGAAACCACATGCCAAACCAAATTCTGAGTAGGAAAACCAACATGAAGTCACAGTGAAACTCTCCCCCCCCGCCCCCCGCACCCAGTTTGGGTCAGATTAGAAAGCTAGAATGAGAAATCTGAGGACTTTGGGGTAGTAGCATTGTAAAGGGGTTGAAAACCAGATCACTGGACACAGAATTGGATAATATATGGTAGTCTGTCACTCACTCCCCAGTTCTGTGTTGCAGTTCCAGAATGGAGAAGAGTTGTCACAGATGCAAAGGAGCAGGGGTCTTCCATATTAAGAACCAGAGCACAAATCAGAATGACAGTGACTAAACCTCTCCTGAGATCACACTATGTTGGAAGCACTGAAAACTCAAGAGACCTACTGAGATGTGAAGATAGCAGAAAGACATAAAAAAATAGAAACTCAGAACTGATATCACTCCCAACCCAAGAGGGGGAGCAGAGTTCAATTCTAAGAAAGTCTAAAAATCAGGAAATAGACTGGGAGAATAAGCCAACAACAAAGAAAGAAACTGACCTTAAAAAGCCACTATGGTGACAGGGAAGCTCAAGGCACAAATTTATAAAACAATTAATTGAAAACAGCTGAAATCAAAGCCTCAAAGAAAAATGTAGATTGGACACAAGCCTAATAAAAATTTCTTGAAGAGCTAAAAAAAGAGATAGAAAGGAACAAAAATAAAAATTAAAGGCAATCAGTAGGAAAAAATGGGGAAAAGACATGAGCATATAGAAAATGGGGGGGGAGAATGAATAACTTGGTAAAAGATACAAAAATGCTGAAGAAAATAACTCCTTAAAATTAAAAGCAAGCAGAAACTAATGACATCATGAGACATAAAGAAACAATAAAACATCAAAAAACTGAAAAAAGAGAAGAAAGCATGAAATGTCTCTTAGAAAAACAAACAACTGACTTGGAAAATAAATTGAAAAGAAGCAAGGTAATAATTATTGAACTACTCAAAAACTATAATCAATAAAAGAGCCTAGACACTGTATTCAAGAAACTATAAAGAAAAACTGTCCAAGTAGAACTAGAAGACAATGTAGAAACTGAGTCAACCAATCATCAGCTGATCCCAAAATGATAACTCTTAGGAATATGATACCAAATTCTAGAGCTCCCAGGTCAAAGAGAAAATATTTCGTGTAAGCAGAAGTAATTCAAATGAGGTGGAACCACAGTGCCATAAGATTTAGGAACTACCACTATAAAGAAGCAAAGGCTTGGAATATAATAGTCTGGAAGGCAAAGGAGTTAGAATCATAACCAAGAATTTCATACTCAGAAAAATGGAGTATAATTCTATGAGATAATAAATATTTAATGAAATAAGAGGACTTTAAAACATTCCTGATGAAAAGTCCAAAGATGAATAGAAAATTAAACATTCCAACACACTGCAGGGGAGAGTAATAAGAGGGAGAGTTGTTGAAAGAAAGCAGAGGCCAGAAACAAGATAAACTTTTGAGGAGGGAATTGGGGGAGGGGGAGGAAGAGGGAGAGGGAGAAAGAGAGAGAGAGAGAGAGAATAAAGAATAGAATAGGATGGAGGGAAATGCTTAATTGTGAGAGTGAATGGGATGGACTTACTCCTAAAATGAAAGAGGATAGATGAATTTATTAGAAACCAGAATCCAACAACATGGTGTTTACAAGAAACACACTTGAAATAGAAAGAGATACATAGAATTAAAATACAGGGCTCGAATAGAACCTATTATGTTTTAGCAAAAGTTAAAAAGTCAGGGATAGCAGACATGATCCCAGACAAAACAAAAACAAAATAGATCTAGTGGAAAGGGATAATCAGGGAAAATACATTTTCCTCAAAGGTACTATAAACAATAAACATCAATACTGAGCATACATACATGCATCAAAGGGCACAGCATTCAGATTCTTTAAGGAAAAAATAAATGACTTCCAAGAAGAAATAATAAAACTATCCTAATGAGGTACTTCAATTTACCTAGATTAATGTAACTATAAAGTAAATAAGAAACAAGTTAAGAAGATGAATAGAATTTTATAAAAGTTGGATATGATAGATGTCTGGAGAATACTAAATGGGAATAGAAGAAATATGCCTATTTTTCAGCTAAGTATGGCACTTTTATAAAAACTGACCATGAAGTAGCATATCAAAATCTTAGAAATACAGAAAAGCAGAAATATTAAATCTTTCCTTCTCTGAACATAACACAATAAAAATTACATTAAATAAAGGGTCTTTGAAGAATATATTTAAAATGAATTGGTAGCTAGATAATCCAATCCTAAAAAATGAGTGGATCAAAGAACAAATCACAGAAAGTCTTTAATTTCACTAAAAATAATGACAACAATGAGATAAAATATCAAAATTTATGGAATGGAGCTAAAGCAGGACTTAGGAGAAATTTTATGTCTCTGAATTTTTACATTATTAAAAGAGAAACAAAATAGATCAACGAATTGGGCATGCAATTAAAAAACCTAGAAAAACAATTAAAAACCAACAATTTAAACAAGAAAATAAAAAATATTGAAAGTCAAAAGAGATTGTTAAAACTGAAAATATTTTAAATGAACTAATACACAATACTATGAGGGGGGTTTTGGGGGGGAAGGAGGGAAGGAAATAAATTCTTGGTTAATTAGATTTAAAAAAAGAAAGAAGAAAACCAAATTATCAGTATCAAAAATAAAAACACTGAATGAACAACCAACAAAGAGGAAAGGAAAGCTATTGCAAAGAGGTAGTTCACCAAATTAAATGCCAAAAAAACTGTCAATCTAAGTGAAATATGAGTTTATAAAAGATTAATTTCCCAGATTACTGAAGATGAAATAGAATTCTCAAATAATCCTTTCATAAATGAGCTCCCTAAAATTTTTTTCCCAGACCAGGTAGAATTTACAAGTGAATTTTACCAAATACTTTTAAAAAATAATTTTAATACTACAGAAAATTTGAAAAATAGGTTTTAAAAAAGAATTCTTCCAAACTTTCTCTATGATAGATATAATTTTGACAGCTAAATTAGGTAAAAAAACTGTAGAACAATTTTCCTTATGAATATTATTTCAAAATTTTAAAAAATTATAGCAATTATTGTAGCAATGTATCTCAAAAATAAAAAAAAAACTATGACCAGGCTGAATTTATACCAGGAATGCAGAATTGTTTCAATATTGGGAAAACTACAAGCATAATTGACTATGTTAATAACTAATTAAATAGGGAATTAATTTCTTCATCAAATAAATTACTTAAATAACATTATCGTAGAAAAAGAAATTGAATAAGCCATAAATGAGCTCCCTAAGAAAAAAATCCCCAGATGAATTTACAAGTGAATTCTACCAAATAATTAAGTAATAATTAATTTCCAGTCCTCTATATAAACTATTTGAAAAAATAAAGAGTCCTACCAAAGTTATATGACACAAATGGTTTTGATTCCTAAACTAGGGAGAGTAAAAACAGTTAAACAAAAACTATAGACCAATTTCCCTAATGAATATTGCTGAAAAAATTTTAAATAAAAATGCTGGCAAAGTGATTCCAGCAATACATACATCACAAAGATCACATACCATGACCAAGCTAGATTTATGAAAGAGATGAAAGGTTGGTTCAAATATTAGGAAAACTATAAATATAACTGACCTACCAATAATTAAAACAAAAATCATATGATTACATCAAGAGATGCAGAGAAGGCTTTTAACAAAATGAAATATCCATTTCTATTTTTAAAAAATACTACAAGGGGCAGCTAGATGGCACAATGAATAAAGCACCAGCCCTGGTCAGGAGTTCAAATCTGGCCTCAGACACTTACTAATTACCTAGTTGTGTGACCTTGGGCAAGCCACTTAACCCCATTTACCTTGCAAAAAAAAAAATACTACAAAGCATAGAAATAAATGAAACATTTCTTAAAATAAAAAGTATCTATTTAAATTAAGAGCAAATATCATCTGTAATGAGGATACATTAGAAGCCTTCCTGATGTGTTCAGGACTGAAGCTGGGATGTCTATTATCACCATTATTGCTCAATATTGTACTAGAAATGCCAACTGTGGCAATAAGAGAATAAGAAAATTGATAGAATAAGTAGTGATAATGAGTCAACAAGCTATCACTTTTTTGCAGATGACATAAGGGTATATAGGACTCTAGAGGTCCCTAGAAAAAATCAACTTAAAACTAGTCAAAGCAATTAAAAACTTTAGCAAAGTTGTGAAATATAAGATAAACTCACTTAAATCATCAGTATTTCTACATATTATCAAAAAGAGATAGAAAGAGAAATTGTTTAAAATAACTATGGACAGCATAAAATAGTTTGGCATCTACCTGTCAAGACACAAAGAAAACGTATAAAGCACAATTAAGAAATACTTCTTACACAAATAAAGACAAAGTTAATCAAATGGAGAAATATTGATTGTTTATGGGTAGGCTAAGCCAATAAAATAAAAATAACAATACTACCTAAATTAATTTATTTATTCAGTGCCATACCAGTCAAACTACCAAAGAATTACTTTAAAGACCTAGAAAAAAAAATTTTTTAAATTCATCTGGAAGAATAAAAGTCAAGAATATCAAGGGAATCAATGAAAAAACATGAAGGAAAGGAGTTCCAGCAATATCAAGTCTGAAACTACATTGCAAAGAGATAAACAATAAAATAATTCGGTTTTGATAAGAAATAAAGTAATCAGTCAATGGAATAGATTAAGAGCACAATATAGAGAAAAAGATGAACCAAATAACCTTGTGATTGACAAACTCAAAGATTATAGTTACTAGGGCAAAATTTACTGTTTGACAAAAACTGCTGGGAAAACTGAAAAGTAGTCTGGCAGAAACTAGACCCTTACAACATTGCACATGATACATCAACAAAAGCTTAAAATGGGTACAAGATTAGATAAAAAGAATAATATCATAATCAAATTAAGAATGGAAGAAATTACCTGTCAGACCAAAAAATAGATAGGTTCATGGGAAGTAAAATGGATAATTGTTTACATAAAATGTAAAAATTTTATGCACAAAACTAAAAGTTAAAATTAGAAAAGCAGGAAAATGAGGGGAATTCTTTGCAACAAGTTTCTCTGGTAAAGGTTTCATTTCTGAAATAGAGAACTGGGCCAAATTTATAAAAATAAGATACACTCCCCAATTGCTAAATGGTCAAAAAATATGAAAAGACAATTAGCAGGAAAAAAATCAAAACTATAACTCCTCTTATGAAAAATTCTCTACATCATTATTAATTAGAGAAATTCAAACAACTTTAAGGTAATACCTTATATCAATCAGATTGGCTAAGATGACAGGAAAGGAAAATGGCAAATACTTCATAAAAATGTGGAAAAATAATACACTAATATACTGTTGATGGTCATGAATTAGTCCAATAATTCTGCAGAACAATTTGAAATTATGACCAAAGGGCTACAAAACTGTGTACTATCTTGACCTTATAATACTGACACGAAAATTATATCCCATGAGAATCATAGAAAGAGGAGAAGAACCTGTATGGACATAAATATTTATAGTAGCTTTTTTTCTGGTGGCAAAGAATTGGACACTGAAGTACATCAGGCAGAGAGTGGTTGAATGAGTTATGGTATATGAAGATAGCAGAATACTAGTATGCTGTAAGAAATGAAAAAGGGAGTGGTTTAAGAAAAAGAAGATATAATCTGATGCAAAATGAAGTGAACAGAAATAGGAAAACAATCTATATAATAACAGCAATATTATAAAGATAATCAACTGTAAAAGACTTAGTAACTGGTCAATACAATGATTCAAGCCAATTCCAAAGAACTTGTGATTTAAAATGCTTTCCACTCAGAATGCAGATTCAAGTATATTTCCTTTCATTTTTAAGATTTTTTCTTTCTTCCTCCTCCTCCCCAGAACAGGGCTAATGCAAAAATAGTTTTTGTTTGACTTCATGTATTTAAGTGGGTCCATATTTCTTGCCTGTTCAATGGGTGGAGGAGGGATGAGGGGAGAGAAAGAATGTGAAACTGAAAATAAAGATTTTAATAAAAAAGGGGGAAATAAAAGAAGCACAAATTATTAACAGCTTGTTGAATGATTGATTGAAAAACTCAACTTTATTCTGAGGATGGTGACCAAGATGGTATAGAAACTGGAGACCATGACATATGGGAACTGTGAAGGAAGTGAGACTTTGAGGAGAAGAAAGAGAACATGTTATCTGTCAGCAAGTCCTTGAATGGTTGTCATGTGCAATTATTGAGGGTCCAGTCCTTGGAGCAGGCTTGTAATATTTACAATGTTTATAATATTCTCTGGGGTCTTTCCAACTGTTTCCAGACATGGATGGGACTCCCACTATACTTCAGAACACACACAAATATCCTATTTCCTGTTGATGTAATGCATGGTGATGAAGACATCTTTCTATTAACTACTGAGTCAGAACTGAATGTGCAAAATCTGCTGCAGATGAGTGTCCTTTCCCAAAAGTGAGAATTGCTACAAATTCCTGATTGGGGGTGGGGGGGGAGCAGAATGGACCAGTTTACAACCTGGAGAGGACTGAAAGGTCAGAAGAGCTAAAGATACCTTCAGCTATTGTTGCCTGTTGCAGAGACTATAAACTAGCACCTCAGCAGAATAATCTGACTCAGCTCAGGACTGACATATCAGCTGAGACATTAAGCTATGGAAGGATGGAAGGGATCAACTTAGCTGAAGAAGTAAAAAATTAATGGGATAGGGATTCCTTAAAGGGAAAAAAGGATTCCCAGGGCCAAATATCATATTGGAGGGAGAAGGGAACACATTTGTAGAGCTTTGTGAATGACAATCCTAAAAACTTTAACTCTTTAAGGCCATCTGATGAGGGAAGAGTAGCCAGGCCCTCTCTAGGGATTAGATGTCACAATTGTTTGGCTCACCTCAAAGAGAACTAGAAACAATGCTTTCCAGTATCAGCAAGGCAGATTTTAGATCAATGTAATGAAAATCTTCCTAACAATTAGAAGTGTCCAGAAGCAGAATAACTGACTTGGGGGGTCTAATACTTGAATGTATTTAAGCAAAAACTGGAAAGCCTTTTGTCAAAATTTATTTTATTTATTTATTATAGAAGAGATTTCTGTTCAATTATAGGTAGGAAGGGGAATTTGAAAATTATACATTGTGAACTGAAAGAGCCATAGAAGTCACCTATATTCCCACCATTTTATGGAAGAAGAAATGTATGTAGAGATTTTAGTGATTTATCCAAATACATGCATACATACATATGTCCAAATGCATGCAAATATAAAAATAATGGATCTTGAATTTGAACCTAGTGCCTCTGACCTCAAAGATAATATTCTGTTAATTAGATGATTTCTGAGGTCCCTCCCAGTTCAAAACTTCTGTGATTCAACAAACAAGTGTTGAGAAATTGGAAGTTCAATGCTTAAGCAGCAGAGTAATTCAGTAATTCCCAACAAAGTGGAAATGGATCAGGGAACTCTGGAGGGATGTTAAGCCTTGGGTTGCTCAAGTCAATCTCTTCAAAAAGTAAAAGGAACAAGAGTTTGTCCTATAGAAAAGGATGGAGAAAACGTGAAACCTGTGATTTTTATTCATCAGAATGCCATGTAATCCAGCACAATTTATTTTCGGAATGGCTTGGTTCTCCCAAAGGAATTCATAGCTAACCAGTCAACTCCAGCCTACACTCACAAATAAATTGTTTCTTGAGCTCCTACTCTCTAGAAAACATAGTGAGCCCTACAAAGTCCCTTCCCTCAAGAAAATACAAAGTGGATGGACTTCCAGGGTGGAGGCAAGATGGCAGGTGAAGCTAGCATGCTCCTGGAGCTTTTCCTTACAGAAGGTTAAATGAAGCCTTTAGACAAACATTAAAGCTATAGATCCCACCAAAAAAAAAGACAAAAGACAAGATCAAAAACAAGTTTTTGATTGTAGAAATCATGGAGGAGGGGCGGCTAGGTGGTGTTGTGGATAAAGCACTGGCCCTGAAGTCAGGAGTACCTGGGTTCAAATCCAGTCTCAGACACTTAATAATTACCTAGCTGTGTGGCCTTGGGCAAGCTACTTAACCCCGTTTGCCTTGCAAAAACCTAAAAAAAAAAAAAAAGAAAGAAATCATGGAGGATCTTCAGTGAAGGTATGTCTCTTGGGGTGGGGGGGGGGGGGAGGAGGAGAGAAGGAAAGAGGAAACAAAGCCCAACACACTGGAAGAGCAGGAAAGACAACAGGATACTTTAAGTCAGAGTAATCCAGGTCCTGGCAACTAGACAACAGCACAGGTCCTGAAAGTTAGATAACAAGTCAACAGGGAAGGTCCCAACCCCAAATAGGATCTGAACCCTGGGAACATTGGGGCAAAAGATAGGACTGGGTTGATAATAAACCATTTCATAGGCAGAGCTTGGACATAAGAAGAAAACAAACCTCCGCAGAGGCAATGTCTAGGCCAGTGATAAGCCAGGGATCAGACCCCATCCCCATTATAAAATATTTGGGTTTATACTCACTATACCACAGGAGCAGATCCCAAATAATCAAATTGAGCAAAAAAAACTAAAAGAGTGCTAGCCATAGAAAGTTACTATGCAGAGAGAGATGATAAAAATGCTACCTCTGAAGAAGAAAGCTGTGAAAAAAATACCTACATGGGAAGTCTCAAAAGAATCTATGAATTGCTCTCAAATCCAAAACCTCATAGAAGAGCTTGTAAAACAATTAAAAAAACAAAGTAGAAAGGAAGAAGAAAGCTGGAAAAAAGAAATGAGAGCCATGCAGGAAAATTATGAAAAATTAACCAAAGAAACCAACTCCTTTAAAAATAAAAATAACCAACTGGAAAAAGAATATAACTCCTCAAAAAAAAAAAATGAACTCAACCAACTAGAAAAGGAAATACAAAAGTTATCTGAAGAAATTAAAACCCTAAAAAATTAGAATTGGACCAAATAAAAACCAATCAATCCATGAGACACCAAGTTGTCATCAAAGTCAAAAGGCTGAAAAAACTGAAGAAAACATAAAACAAATGACTTGGAAAATAGATCCAGAGATAATGTGTGAATTATTGGTCTACAAGAAAGTCTAGATCAAAAAGAGTGCCTGGAAAATATATTTCAGAAAATTATTAGGGAAAATTCTCCAAATTTTCTAGATCAAGAAGACAAAATAATCACTGAAAGAATAACACAGAACTCCTCCAGAAAGAGACCTAGTATAAAAACTCCAAGTTCTATCATAACCGAATTCCATAATTCTCAAATAAAGGAGCTAAAAAGAAGCAATTTAAATATAAAGGAAGCACAATCAGAATTATACAGGACTTATCAACTTCAGCATTAAAGGATCAGAGGGCCTGGAATATGATATTTCAGAAACTGGATTCAGAGATTGGATTTCAACCAAGAATTTACTACTCTGCAAAATTTAAGATGAATGTTTGATGAAATAGAGGACTTTCAAAATTTCCTGATTAAAAAGACCAGAACTGAACAGAGAATTCGATCTTCAACTACAAGACTCAAGAGATGCATAAAAAAGGTTGGGGGCGGAGGGGGGGGTGGAGACTTCTGGCCAAGATGGCAGAGAGAAGACAAGCACAGTACTAGTCTCCTGATCTTCTCTTCTGATCTTCCCTCATATATAATATGAAACAAACCTCTTAACAGAAATCTTATCTACAAAACCCAGAAAGAGAAGAAGATTTACCTCAAGGTTTGTCCTCCGGGATTGTGGGTGAGTCTGGGCACAGAGGGCAGACTCTGCCAGGAGCACAGAGAGTTCAACTAGCCTGATCAGTGGGGGGGACTAGAGCCTGGAAGCCTAAAAGCAGGGCAAGCCTGATAGGCCAACAAGGGCAACTAGGGAGCAGAGGCATTGGTTGAGGCACTGCACTGAGTTCCAGTGCAGGAGAGCCACAGCCATACCTTCATTTCAGCTGAAGCCTCTTCCCAAAACAAACACAATTACAGCCCACCTCTGCCCCAGGCCAAGAGCAGCAGACCTCCCATCAACTGTGAATAGGGAGAACAATTACCTTGCCCTAGGGCAAAACCCACCATTGGACAGAGACAAAAGTACCTAACAGTATCATCCACTCTCTGGAAGCTAAGGGAGAGCACCTCAAATTAAGGTCCCAGACACTACAGAAAAATCAACCAACACAGCCTACTGGTAAGCCCACTTGGAGTTACTAAAACCAGTGAGTAAAGCCTATTGGGATCTCAAAACCAAACCTCTGTGAGCCATCCCCTCAGTAACATAAAGTCTTAAGAAAATGAAGAAAGGTCAGAGAAAAGGAGGGGCCATAGAGAAATTTCTAGAAGGAAAAGATCTTAACTCAGAGAGACTTAGAACCTCTGAGGAGAATATGATCTGGTCTCCAGCACAGAAAGACTGCCTTGATGAAATCAGAAAGAAGTTTAAAAATCAATTGGAAAATTTGGGAGAAACAATTAACACCTTGCAACAAGAAAATAAATCATTGGAAAATACAATTGGAAAAATGCAAAAAGAAAATAATTCTCACAAAACCTCAACTGGTCAAATGGAAAACTCTTTCAAAAATAGAATTGACCAATTGGAAAGGGAGTTGCAAAAGGTAAATGAAGAAAATTCTTCTTAAAAAAAAAGAATGGAGCTTGTGGAAACTAATGACTTCATGAGACAACAGGAGTCTATTAAACAAAACCAAAAAATTGAAAAAAATAGAAGAAAATGTAAAATATCTCATCAGCAAAATGACTGACCTTGAGAATAGAATGAGGAGAGACAACCTGAGAATTATAGGTCTTCCTGAAAACACTGAAGAGGAGAAAAAGTCTGGACTTAATATTATCAGGATTTAGTGATGGAAAACTGCCCTGATATCATGGAACCAGAGGGCAAAATCATTATGTAAAGAATACATCACTCACCTCCAGAAAGAGATCCTAAAATGAAAACACCAAGGAATGTTGTGGCCAAATTTCAGAACTATCAGATAAAAGAGAAAATCCTGCAAGCAGCCAGAAGGAAACAATTTAGATACCAAGGAGTCACAGTAAGAATTACACAGGACCTGACTGTATCAACATTAAGGGATTGAAGAACCTGGAATGAGATATTCCAAAGAGCAAGGGAGCTTGGAATGCAGCCAAGAATCCACTATCTGGCAAAACTGAGACTTCTTTCCAGGGGAAAAATGAAATGGAAGACTTCCAGCATTTCCTGATGAAAAAAATCAGAGCTTACTAGAAAATTTGGACATCAAACAGAAGGCTCAAGAGACACAAGAAAAGGTAAAGAAAAAAACTGCTATCCAATAAGATGAAACTGACTGAGAGAAAGATTCTCATAACTCTTGAGAATTGTAACAATATTAGAGAGAATATACTTAGCCAGAAGTGATGGACATTCATGATTCTTCTGTGACTCAGAATGATTAAAAAAAATACCTCCTTAAAAATAGGGACAGTAAGGAAATGGGAGGATGGAAGAGATTGAATGGGGTAAATATCATTACATTAAGAGGTACAAACAATCTTTTGTAACAGAGGAGAAGGGAGGAACTGAGAACCACCTGAATCTTCTCATCAGACTTGGCTTAAGGGAGATACAATAGAGATACAGACCCAAAACACAAATACTCAGTCAAGAAACTTATCTTACCTTTCAAATATAAAAGGGGGAAAAGGGGAGGAAGGGGAGAAAAAGGGGAACTAGCAGAAAGAAGGGAGGGAATAAGAGGGAAAGGGGAAAGAAGGGGTAGGGTGCTTGATATAGGAGAGAAAACACACTGAAGGGAGGGCAGTATGCAGAAACAAAATACTGGGGAATATGGATAAAAGGAACAAAGGGGAAAATAGAAACAGAGGGAAGATAACATGGAGGGCAATAAAAAGTTAATAATTATAACTTTGAATGTGAATGGGATGAACTCTCCCTTAAAATATAAATGAATAGCAGACTGGATCAAACACCAGAATCCTACAATATGCTGCTTACAAGAAACTCATTTGAAACAGAGAGATGCATATAGAGTAAAGGTAAAAGGTTGGAGCAAAATATATTTTGCTTCAGCTGAAGTGAAAAAACCAGGGGCAGCAAACCTTAACTCAGACAAAGCAGCTGCAAAAATATATAGTGTTAAAAAGAGATAAGGAAGGAAACTATATCCTCCTAAAAGGTACCATAGACAATAAAATAATTTCAATATTGAATATGTATGCACCCAATGGTATAGCATCCAAATTCTTAGAGGAGAAGTTGAAAGAGATACAAGAAGACATGACCAGCAAAATTCTACTAGTGGGAGACCTCAACCTCCCACTCTCAGATTTAGACAAATCTAACCATAAGTAGATAAATAGATTGTAGGAAAATATAGATATGATAGACTTAGGGAGGAAACTGAATGGGAATAGAAAGGAATACACTTTTTTTCTGCAGTACATAGCATTTACACAAAAATTGACCATGAATTAGGGCACAAAGACCTGATGATTAACTGCAGAAAGGCAGAAATATTGAATACATCTTTCTCAGATCATAATGCAATAAAAATCATATGCAATACTGAACTAGGGAGATACAGGCCCAAAATTAACTGGAAACTAAATAACCTCATTTTAATAAATGAATGAATCAAATAACAAATTATAGAAAGAATTATTTCTTCCTAGATAATGACAAAAATGAAACAACATACCATAACCTATGGGATTCTCTCAAGGCAGCTGTCAAAGGATATAGTATAGCTTTAAATGTTTACATGAATAAATTAGAGAAAGAGGAAATCAATAGACTAAATATGCAACTAAAAAATTAGAGAAAGAATAAATTAAAAACACCCAATTAAATATCAAATTAGAAATTCTAAAATTTAAAGGAGAAATTAATAAAATCGAAAGCAAGAAAATTATTGAACTAATAAAACCAAGAGCTGGTTTTGTGAAAAAAAACAATAAAATTGACAAACCTCTGGTCAATTTGATTAAAAAAAAGAAAGAAGAAAACCAAATTACTAGTGTCATCAATGAAAAAGGTGAACTCATCACCAATGAGGAGGAAATTAAAGTAATAACTCAGAATTCTTTTGCCCAACTCTATGCCAATAAATTTAACAATCTAATTGAAATGGACAAATATTTACAAAAATATAAATTGCCTAGGTTAAGTAAAGAGGAAATTAAATACCTAAACAACCCTAGCTCAGAAACAGAAATTCAACAAGCCATTACTGAACTCCCTAAGAAAAAATCTCCAGGGCCAGATGGATTCACAAGGGAATTCTATCAAACATTTAAGGAACATTGGTTACAGTTCTATATAAACTCTTTGGAAAAATAGGGGAAGACGGAACTCTGCCTAACTCTTTCTATGACACCAATATGGTACTAACACCAAAACCAGGAAGTGTTAAAACAGAGAAAGAAAATTATAGACCTATCTCCCTAATGAATATAGATGCCAAAATCTTAAATGAAAGCTTAGCAAACCAATTACAGCAAGTTATCACTAGGATAATACATTATGATCAAGTAGGATTTATTCCAAGGATGTAGGATTGGTTCAATATTAGGAAAACTGTTAGTATAATTAATTATATCAATAACAAACCTATCATAAATCATATGATTATATCAATAGATGCTGAAAACGCTTTTGACAAAATACAGCATCCATTCCTACTTAAAACACTAAAGAGTAAAGGAATAAATGGTTTGTTCCTTAGAATAATAAGCAGTATCTATCTGAAACCATCAGCAAGCATTATATGCAATGGGGATAGGCTTGAGTCATTCCCAATAAGTTCAGGGGTGAAACAAGGATGACCATTATCACCACTACTATTCAATATTGTACTAGAAATATTAGCCTCAGCAATAAGAGAAGAAAAAGAAATTGAAGGAATTAGAATTGAGAAGGAAGAGACAAAACTCTTACTCTTTGTGTTGGTATAACTAGAGAATTGGTATAACTAGAGAATCCAAAAAAAATCATCTAAAAAACTACTAGAAATAATTAGCAACTTTAGCAAAGTCATAGGAAATAAAATGAACCCTCATAAAACCACAACATTTCTATATATAACTAGCAAGATACAACAGAAAGTGCTAGAAAGAGAAATCCCATTCAAAGTAACCTCAGACAATATAAAATACCTGGGAGTCTATCTGCCAATGCAGATTCAAAAACTTTTTGAAAACAATTAAAAAACACTTCTTGCACAAATAAAATCAGACTTAAATAACTGGGCAAACATCAACTGCTCATGGATAGGCTGAGCTAACATAATAAAAATGACAATTCTACCAAAACTAAATTACCATTTTAGTGCCCTACCAATCAAAATTCAAAAAAAAAAATAATGAGTTAGAAAAAGTTATAAGTAAATTCATGTGGAGAAATAAATAGTCAAGAATTTCCAGGGATTCAGTGAAAAAAAGTGCAAAAGAATATGGCTTAGATCTAAAATTATATTATAGAGCATCAGTCATCAAAACTGTCTGGTACTGGCTAAGAAATAGAGTGGTGGACCAGTGGAATAGACTAGGTTCAATAGCAGGAAATGATTATAGTAATCTGCTGTTTGATAAACCAAAGAGTCCAGCTATTGGGATAAAAACTCTCTTCAATTAAAAACTGTTGCGAAAATTGGAAGTTAGTATGGAAGAAACTTAGATTAGACCAACGCCTCACACCCTATACCAAGATAAGATCAAAATGGATAGAGGATTTCGACATAAAAAATATTATTATAAGCAAACTTGAAGATCAAGGACTAGTTTACCTGTCAGATCCATGGAAAGGGAAGCAATTTATGACCAAGGAAAAGATGGAGAACATCATTAAAACCAAACTAGATAATTTTGATTACATTAAATTAAAAAGCTTTTGCACAGATAAAACCACTGTAAAGAAATGTAGTAAATAGGGGCGGCTAGGTGTCGCAGTAGATAAAGCACCAGCCTTGGAGTAAGGAGTACCTGGGTTCAATTCAGGTCTCAGACACTTAATAATTACCTAGCTGTGTGGCCTTGGGCAAGCCACTTAATCCCATTGCCTAGCAAAAACCTAAAAGGAAAAAAAACAAAACAAAACAAAAAAGAAATGTAGTAAATTGGGAAACAATTTTTACAACTAGTTTTTCTGACAAAGGACTCATTTCTAAAATATATAGAGAAATGAGTTAAATTTTTAAGAAAAGCCATTCCCCAATTGACAACTGATTAAAGGATATGCAAAGGCAATTTACAGATGAGGAAATCAAAGTAATCTATAGTCATATGAAAAATTGCTCTAAATCATTACTTATTAGAGAAATGAAAATTAAAGCATCTCTGAGATACCACCTCATACCTCTTAGACTGGCCAATATGAGCATAAAGGAAAAAGATTAATATTGGAAGGGCTGTGGGAAATCTGAGACACTAATACCTTGTTGGTGGGCCTGTGAACTCATCCAACTTTTCTGGATAGCAGTCTGGAATTATGCCCAAAGTACAACAAAAATGTGCATACCCTTTGACCAAGTAATACTGCTACTGGGTCTATACCATGAAAAGATGATGAAAAAGGGTAAAAGCATCTCTTGTACAAAATATTCATAGCAGCTCTGTTTGTAGTGGCAAAGAATTGGAAATTAAATAAATGTCCTTTAATTGGGGAATGACTTAACAAACTGTGGTATATGTATGTCATGGAACATTATTGTTCTATTAGAAGCCAGGAGGGATGGGAATTCAGGGTAGCCTGGAAGGATTTGCATGAACTGATGCTGATCTAGATGAGCAGAACCAGAAAAACATTGTACTCCCTAACAACAGCATGGGGGTGATGATTAACCTTAATGGACTTTCTCATTCCATGAATACAACAACCAGGAACAATTTTGGGCTGTCTGAGATGGAGAATGCCATCTGTATCCAGAGAAAGAATTGTGGAGTTTGAAGAAAGCCCAAAGACTATTACCTTCAATTTAGGGGAAAAAAACCCATTATCTTATTATGTAACTTTGCAATCTCTTATACTTTATTTTTCTTCTTTAAGGATATGATTTCTCTCTCATCACATTCAAATGAGATCAATGTATAACATGGAAACAATGTAAAGACTAACAGAATGCCTTTTTTGGGGGTGGGGGGAGGGAAGCAAGAATGGGGGGAAAATTGTAAAACTCAAAATTAATAAAATCTTTCTAAAGAAAAATAAATAGGGGTGTCTAGGTGGCACAGTAAATAAAGCACCAGCCCTGGAGTCAGGAGTACCTGGGTTCAAATCCGGTCTTAGACACTTAATAATTACCTAGCTGTAGAGCCTTAGGCAAGCCACTTAACCCCATTGCCTAGCAAAAACCTTAAAAAAAAAAAAAGAAGAAAAATAAATAAATAAATGAAAGTTTAAAAAAGAAAGGGGGAACCAGATATTAGTCAAGATCATTAAATTGTATCCAACTCTACAATGGAAGATACTAATTGTAATCCTTGAGAATGGCATTTCTCTTGAACATAGTTGAAGAGATTGCACTTAGAGGATATGAGTATAATTGATTCTTGTCCTTCATTATTGAAGAAGACCAAAATGACATCGCTATGTTTGAGATAAAATGTATATCTGACTGTGGCTGATCAGACCAATAAGAGATTAGAATTCTCTACCACAGGTCAGGGCCAAATAGTCCAAGTGAATATCTGGGGTGTTTACTCCAAATTTATATATCCTCACATTTCCTTTTGAGCTAATTTAATTATGCCTTGTTCATAGAGCTCAGCACATTCTCTGATGAGGGCAACCTATCTTGGGTGGTCCTGTGCCACTGTCTCCTATATTTTGCAATCAATGCTAAAGTTCTTAAGAGAGATCTTCTGGGTGCCCCAGTACTTAAGGGCTCTATACATAATTAAATCAGAAGTGACTTTACTTTCTCTTTCTTCTATCACCTACATACCCCCCCTTCCCCTCCTCTCCCCTTGTCCCTTTTCTCCCATCCCTTCTCTCTCCTATTTTCCTCTAGATTAAGATAGATTTCTATACCCAACTGAATGTGTATATTACTCCCTCTTGTAGTCATTTCCAATAAAGTGAAGGCTCACTCACTCCCCCTCACCTTCCCCCACTTCCACTACATTACAAAAGCTTATCCTTGCCTCTTTTTTTAGGTTTTTGCAAGGCAAATGGGGTTAAGTGGCTTGCCCAAGGCCACACAGCCAGGTAATTATTAAGTGTCTCCAGGGCAGGTGCCTTATCCCCTACACCACCTAGCCACCCCATCCTTGCCTCTTTTATGTAAAAAAACTTATCCATTCCACCTCTCCTTTCCCTATCTCCTAGTACATTTCTTTCTCATCCATTAACTCCATCTTGTTAATATATTATATGTTCAGATTCAACTCCCTGTGTTTTGTCTATATATGCTCCTTCTAACTGCTCTAATAAATAAAAATGTTCATATGAGTTATCAGTATCATCTTCCCATGCAGGAATACAAGCAATTCAACATTATTAAGGCCCTCATACTTTGCCATTCCTGTCTACCTTCTCTATGCTTCACCTGAGCCCTGTACTTGAAGATCAAACTTTCTGTTCAGTTCTGGTCATTTCATCAGGAAAGTCTGAAAGTCCCTTAGTTCACTGAATGCCCATCTTTTCCCCTGAAAGAGAATGTTCAGTTTTGCTGGGTAATTGATTCCTGGTTGTAATCCCAAATTCTTTTGCTTTCCAGAATATATTCCAAGACCTACAAGCCCTTAATATAGATGCTGCTAAATCTTGTGTCATCCCAACTGTAGCTCCATGATATTTGAATTGTTTCTTTCTGGCTGCTTGTTATATTTTCTCTTTGACTTGGAATTCTGAAATTTGGTCATAATATTCCTGGAGGTTTTCATTTTGGGAAACTATTTAAAGAGGTGATTGGTGGATCCTTTCCATTTTTATTTTACTCTCTGCTTCTAGGATATCAGAAGAATTAAGTCTAAGGTCTTTATTGGTCATGACTTTCAAGTAACCCACTAATTTTTAAATTATCTCTTCTAGATTTGTTTTCCAGGTCAGTTGTTTTTCCAGTGAGATGCTTCACATTTTCTTCTGGTTTTTCATTCCTTTGATTTTGTTTTATTGTTTCCTGATTTCTCAAAGTCATCAGCTTTCCTTAGCTCCATTCTACATTTGAAAGAATTATTTTCTTCAGAGAGCTTTTGTGTCTCCTTTTCCATATGACCAACTTTGATTTTTAAGGCATTCTTCTCCTCACTGACCTTTTGGACTGATTTTTCCATTTGACCAAAACTGGTTTTTAAGATGTGATTTTCTTCAGTAATTTTTTTTGTAATTCCTTCACCAAATTGATGATGTTTTCATGATTTTCCCACATAGTTCTGATTTCTTTTTCCAATTTTTCCTCTATCTTCCTTAGTTGATTTTCAAAAATCTTTTTTGAATTCATCCATAGCCTTAGACAAATTCCTATTTTTCTTTGGCTTTGGGTATAGAGATTTTGACTTTTTTATATTCTGAGTGTGTAATTTGATCCTCCATAGGACCAAAGTAATTGTCTCTGATAGGATTTTTTTTCTTCTGTTGTTTGGTCATTTCCCCAGTCTATGACTTGATTTTAATTCTCTTTTAAGATGGGGCTCTGCTTCTAGGGTGGAGGATACACTGTCCCAAGCTTTTGAGGGTTTTTGCAGCTGTTTTCAGGGACACCCCACAGGGACTTCAATTCCTCCAAGGTCATGACTGGTCTCCTGTCCTATGCTCTGATCTGTGAATGACTGCAAGCACTCCTATCTACCCTGAAACCATGAGGAGGGCTCCTGCCATAACAGTATAGTTCCTTTTCCTGAGACTGGAGTTCAGACTGCAACCTGCATCTGAGTATGGACAAAGCCACAGAATCCTACCTCAGTGATAGCAGAAAGACCTCTGCAACCTTCCCTGACCTCTGTCAGTAGATGCTGGGTGGTTCCCCGGGCCAACTCCTGGTCCTTGGAGCCAGGTCTGTGCTAAGACCTGAGCTGAACAGGGCTCTATGCTCACATAGCAGAGTTTTCCCACTGCCCTTCTCAATTGTCCTTGTCAATCCTTGGGCTGAGAGGTTTGGAAACCACACCCACTGTCATGGACTCAGGTGTACTCAAGGACCCTGGCACCCTACATGCTGTTCATGGATGACTAGAGACAGTTTAGTCCCACTTGGATGGGCTAGGTTGTGCTGTGACCATTTCTAACAATGCTGTAACAGACCTTTCCTGTGGATCTTCCTAGCTGTCTTGGGTCAGAAAATTGTTTCATTCAATTTTTTGAGGGTACTGGCACTCTAGAATTTGGCTAGATTCATTATTTAAAGGTATTTGGAGTGGTCTAGGTGGGAATTCTTGCCTTTACTCTGCCATCTTGACTCCACCCCTATGGGTTTTTTTTAAATTTTAAATTTTGATTTAAAAAAAATTTTTTATGTTTTTCCTTCCTATTCCATTGTGTTCTTTCTTCTCCCCTAATCCTAATTACTCATGCAGAAAATGACTAATATGTAAGCATGTTAAACACAAATGTATATGTACAATATTCACTAGACTGTTTGCCACTGAGGGAAGAGGAACAGAGAGGGAGAGTGGAAGAAAATTATGTAACTTATAAAAATGCATATGGATGAATGTTGAAAAACTTTCATAACATGTAAGTAGAAAAATAAAATATCGATCAAAAAAATAAAAGATGCATTAAAATTTAAAACACTTTTAAAAAAAGAATTTATAAAGTATTAGGTTAGGTTGTTGTAGTTCATTCTCAAAGAAGACCAAAATGGCATCACTATGTTAGAGTCAAGTTCCAGAGTATCCTATTGCAGCTGATCAGAATGTTCCAAGCTCAGAATGCTTTACTACAGGTTGGGCACAAATAGCTCATGTGAACGTTTGGGGTGGATTCTCTCAATTTGCACATTTCGCATTTCTTTAGATCTACCAATTCTTTTTTTGCTCATAGAGCCCAGCTTCTGAGCCAGTGTCTCCCAAGCCATATAATCAGTTCCAAAGAGATATGGTATTATTTCTTCTCTCCACCTTGTGCGAGTCCTTGCCTTGTGTAGGTTCTCCAAAACATAGTCTTCTAGGTATTTATACAATGTAACCAGCCCATCAGAGTTGCACTCTTTATACTGGAATTTGAGTACTTGGCCATTCAGTTTGAGAAGGGACCTCAGTGCCACACTACCAGGTGATCTTCAGAATCTTCCTAGGACAAATTGTGGAAGCATTTCAGTTTCCTGGCATGGCAACACTGGTAGACTGTCCAGGTTTCATAGGCATACAACAACTATGTCAGCACAATGATTTTGTAGACCTTCAGTTTTGTATTCAGTCTAATGTCACTTCTCTCCCATACTTTGTCAGATCAGAACCTCACAAATTCTGGCAATGCATGTGTCAATCTCATTATTTATATGTACATACTTGGAAAGTACACTAACTGGGTAAGTAAACTTATCCAAAGTATTAAAAACTTCTTCATCTATTATAACTGATAATTCCATGTATGGATGAGGTGGCACAAAATCATCAAAGTATCTGCATTTTCTTTGTGTTAATTGCCAGGCCAAAATTAGTACCAGCAACAGAGAATTCGTTCATATTTTGTTGCATCTCAGCTTCAAAGCCTGCATTGAGTACACAATTATCTGTGTACTATACATACACATATATATATATATATATATATATATATATATATATATATATATATATATATATATATACATGTATGCACCAACTCTCCCTCCACTTTGGTCTTAGTTTGTACTCTTTTCAAATTAAATAATTTACAAGACCAGAAAGACCTCTTACAGGAGATGGGATGTGAACCAAGTCTCGAAGGAAGCAGGGAGTCAGAGGTGAGTAGGAAGAGCATTTCAGGTATGGGGAACAATTAGTGAAAAAGTATGAAGCCAGGAAATGGAGTGAAATAGATGAACAGCTGAACTTTATAATTTGTAGAAGGGTGAAATATATAAGAAGACTGGAAAAATAGGAAAGAACTCATTTTTGAAGGTTTTTAAACATCAGAGGATTTTTATAATTGATCATAGATGTAAAAGGGAGCCCATAAAGTGGTGTTGCAATGGGGGTGACATAGCCAGACTTGGGATTTTGGAAAATTACTTTGTCAGCTGAATGGAGGTTGAACTTGGAAAGGAGTGAGACTTGAGTCAAGCATTTCATCTAGAAAGCTTTTGCAGTAGTTCAGGTGGAGGTGATGAGTACCTATGCTATGATGGGGGCAGTATGAGCAGAATGAAAAGAATCTATACCAGAAATGTGAAGGTAGAAACAAGAAGACTTCAAATTCAGTACAATTTCCCATTGCATTATTCTTTCTGAGTGAAAGTGATTACTATCAAACAAGATGATTTCCAACCCTACTGACACTCAAGTTGTCATTAACAACCTTAAAGGAAGGTGAAGATTCTCAAAATTAACCCCAAAAGGCAGCAGGAATTAGTGAAAAGGACCTTGGACAAATATTCAGGGAGATCTGTGTTCAAATCCCATCTAAAATACTAGTTATTTGACTTTGAGTAAGTCAAAGTCTCTGTGCCTCAGTTTTTTCAGTCTGTAAAATGGTCTTTAAAATCTTACCAGCATCAAATCTATGTTCCCAGAACTTATTTTAATTTGCTTTAATTTGAAAAAAAAATATGTCATGTTGTTTTTGGATGGGATTAGATTAGGTAAAGCAAGGTTCCATGGGAAACAAAGAGTGAGGAGGGATCAGAGAGTCAGGGAAAGGTTCTTGAAATTAAGTAATTTCAAAAGATTGGCACTTATTGGGCTAATGTACAAGGAGCCATCTCAATCTGTGTTCCATGAAGATTTTTCATTTTTTAAAAAATTTTTGAATTTTTACAATTTTTCCCCAAATCTCTCTTCACCCCCCCTCTACCCCCCACAGAAGGCAGTGTGATAGTCTTTACATTGTTTCTATGCTATACATTGATCAAAATTGAATGTGTTGAAAGAAATCATATCCTTAAGGAAAAAATAAAACATAAGAGACAGAAAAATTACCTAATAACTTTATTTAAAAAATTAAAGGTAATAGTCTTTGGTCTTTGTTTCAACTCCACGGTTCTTTCTTTGGATACAGATGGTATTCTCCATCACAGATACCCTAAAATTGTCCCTGATTGTTGCACTGACAAAATGAGTAAATTCGTTAAGATTGATCATTAAGCCCGTGTTGCTGTTATGGTATACAATGTTCTTCTGGTTCTGCTCATCTCGCTCAGCATCAATTCATATAAATCCTTCCAGGCTTCTCTGAATTCCCATCCCTCCTGGTTTCTATTAGCATATGGTGCCCCATAATGTACATATACCACAATTTGTCCCCAACTGATGGACATTCATTCAATTTCCAATTCTTTGCCACCACAAATAAAGCTGCTATGAACGGATTTTAATTTTTAAAAGTTCTGGTGGAGTAGAAACATCTGGTTGGACAGATGAGGAAATGGAATCAAGTACTAAACAGACACTCAGATCTGGAATTAAAATGAAAAACATCTGATTCTAAAAGTGAGCTTTTGTTATAAGTTCACATTGCTCCCATTATGCAACAGTCAATATTAGTTTCAATTAAATTTAAGGTTAAACCATACATCAATTAACGTTTTTGAACTAGAATAATAGTAAGCACTCAATAAATCACAGAAAGTTAGGGCTAAAAGAGAAATTAGAATTCACTTTATTCAATCATTTCCTTTCATGTGTAAGAAGGTTCAGAGGGTTAAGTGATTTTTCCTTATCTAGATTTCTAGTTGAAGAATCCAAACTTGCACCCAATAGTTTAGGATTTTTTTTGCCCTAATCCATAGACAGATGAAATAATAATGAAAAAAATAAAATCGGGTCCATGTGGTGCCTTTCTTTGAATACACCTCACCATCATTGTCTGTTTTGACCTCTCAGCATCCTTATTAGAAGGATAAGGAGATCTGGATATGAATTTTGGTTCTTACATTCATTCCCAGTGCAAACACATGCAATCAATCAGGGAGCACTTATTAATTACCTACTACATATCAACCATGAAGTTAGGCAATAGGTAAATGAGGTAAAAAATGAAAAGAAGCTCTGCTCTCAAGCAGTTTCCATTCTATCTGCAGAAGCAAGTTCACCTTGCTAAGTCTGAGTTTCCTCACCTATAAAATGGGGGTAATGATACTTGAGTTGCATACGAACATGAGTTTTATGATTGTTGTTGTTATTGTTATTGTTTTTATTATTACTATATAAGGGGCAAAGTGAAGACAGATCAAGTCATACAACTGATGAATGATATAATCAAGACAAGAATTTTAGTTTCTGGTTTGAATCAGAAGGAATCTTAGTTTAAAAGTTCTTAATTTTTTGTCTATTGAGGACTCCTTTGGTAGACTAGTGAAACCTATAGAATGCTACTCATAATGAAATTTTTAAATGCATAGCATTACAAAGGAAATCAATAAAACATGGTTATCAAAATCTTACAAAAATGAGGTCCCAGATCCCAGGGTAGGAAACCCTGCCTTATCCCCATTCTTTCATTTTTAAAAGTGAGGCTGAAGTACAGAGAAATTAGGTGATTTGGCCAGAGTTACTGTTGGCACCCCTTTAGTTAGAAATAATGTACTGGATGGAGGGGCTTCTTTCTGATGGAGGACTTCAGCTAGTGACCCCAGTGGATTGTTGTTGTTGCTATTGTTTGTCCTTTATTCTTGAAGAGGGCCATGACATCAGGACATGATGCTGACATGCAAGTGAATTGCATTTAAGTGAAGGAAGACTGCAAAGTCACCAGTTTCACTTTCTCCTCTGGAGTTTTCTGGATCCAGTGTCTAGCTATGAATCAGAATGACTGAGATTGGCCCTGGATGCAATGGGAGACCTTGACCTATTTAAGTTAAGGTTTTTAATAGCTCTCAGATTGACTGAGGCAACCAAAATGCATTCAAAGATTAAGGCTAGGAAGAAAGAAATGAGGCAGAGGTGAGGCTCTTTCACCTCATCTCTCCCCCCTCTTAAAAAAACTCAGTCTGGGAGGGGAAGACTCTCAGGGTTTCTGACCAAAAAAGTTCAGTTGCCATTTACATTTTTCTGCCAATTAGGACCCCAAACAGTAGGTTTGGTGGGAACCTATTGTAGACCAATTGAGAATCAGAGTGGTCTGAGATCTTAAAGCTATTAAAGACCCAGTAGAGAGAGATTACAAGATTTAATGTCTCAAAGCCCCAACTTCAAATCTTGCCTCAGATTAGGATGAGACACTTATTAATTCTGGGACCCTGAGCAAGACACTTAACCTCACTATGTCCTGGTTTTCTCATCTATAAAATGGACATCAACACCTATCTCCCAGGGTTGTTGTGAGAAGCAAATGAGTTAATATGTGAAAAATGTTTTGCAATCCATACTCTACATAAATGCTATCATTCTACCATCAATCTGATTCATAGATCCATGATCTTTCACCTACACCATATTATGTCTCCCCTATAATTCTGTTTTTTTGGTTTCCATCCCAGCATCTTGTCCACTCTGCTTTATTGCCTTTAATATCAAAACCTAGAAAATCTAGTTCTTGTTAGAACTCCTGAAGGGTGGGTACAGGGAAATGGGGTGAAGAAATCTACAGCAATTTCAATCTCCATGCCACTATAAACCCTCTCTGGAAGAAAAGTAATTAAAGTAATGAATCCTGGAGACGGCAAAGCCATTCATTAACATCACCAACATTAGCTTAGCTCAACAACAATCCCCCTTCATATCACTATGCGAACAGTCAAAAGATGATTTGGAAAGGCGAGCAAACTGCTTAGCTGTGGATTTACTGTCTGATAAGGGAACATCCATCACTTTTATGGGGTAGATAATCATGTTATCATCGCCACTTGAGGAGCAGCCAACTCCGGAGCAGAGGGGACGAGACTGGAGAGAGAAGGATTCAACCAGCCTCAGCCTGCTGGGGGGCACCAGCTGATCTGCATGTTAATGCTTCAAGATTCACCAGGAGAGGGGCTCTATTCTCTCCAAGCCCTGCACTCTCATCTCCATCATGAGCCTTGTCTCCACTGAGCCTGACAGACATGGATTGTGTTTATTCTTATACAATACAAATAAGCAGCCAGCAAAGAGCTAGCTTCCTATCCAGGAAGATGGGGCATGGGAGTGGGGGGCTAGAAAGGAATAAAGTCCTGTTTGAGACCTAATGATTGTGTGATCCTGGGCAAGTCGCTTAACTCCTGTGCTCTGAGCTGGGTTCAAAATTGCAGAAAAGATAATCTACATAGGTAGAGAAAGGAATGTGGGGGAAGAGGAGAGAGAAGAGGGAAGAGAGAAAGGGAAGAGGTAGAAAAAGAGAGAGAGATAGAAGGAGATACAGAGAAGAGAAAAACAAGAAAGGAGAGAGAAGGGAAGCTTAAGACCCATTAATCAGTATGATGAAGTATCCTCAGGATTTAGAGTTGAAAAGGATCTTGGAAATACTCTATCTAGTCAGAAACATAGAATCATAGACATAGAACTGGAAATCATATCAGAGGCCACCTAATCTCTCTTATTTTACAGAAGAGGAAACTGAGACTCAGAAAGTTTGGGTGACTTGGTTCATCTAGTATTCAAATTCAAATCCTCTAATTACCAATTCAAAGAACTGACCATTGCATCTGGTGCTGGGCTACAAGAAATTGAGGATACAAAAGCAATAAAATGATAATAATGACCCAGTATTTCCATGGGACTGCAAAACACTGTCTTCATAACAAATCTTTGAGCATAGCAGCAGAATTTTCAAAACTAAAACTAAATTCTGAAGAGGTTCAACGACTTGCCTATAGAAACAAAGCAAGGAAGTATTAGAGAGTGGCTCTCAAAGTTAAGATGAATCTCAGGGCTATGCATTTAGTGCCCTTTTCCAGAGGTCACTTCTTAGCAGAAATTCTCTCTCTCTCTCTCTCTCTCTCTCTCTCTCTCTCTCTCTCTCTCTCTCTCTCTCTCTCACACACACACACACACACACACACACACACACACACACACACACACACACTCTTGTGAAACTTATGAGAATGGAACCATAGTCCTGGCTCTCCTTAATGTACCTAACAGTTTACCTAACCTCTCTAGGCCTCCTTTGGTTCATTTGTCCAATGGGGACCAGAGTGCAGGGTGAAGAAAAGTTGGTTATAATGAACTTTAAACATCTTTGCCAGTTCTGAATCATATGATTCTCTGAATATAGATGGGAAGATAAAATAAGTCATATGAAAAGATTATTTTTAGATATAAATTAGACCTTATTGATTAAAATTATTCCCTCAAATGATGTTGATCAGTAAGTCAAACTCAAATAAATTGGGTGACTACACTGTACATAAGGATCCTGTAGGCTGCATGCTAACATAGAAAAACATTATTAAAATGATGTGTGTTCTATTGTATTTTTATTTTGTTCACTATTCCCCAATTTCATTTTAATCTAGTTGGACATGTGGTCCTGAGATCATGTATTTAAATACTTTGATGTAAATAATCCATCTGTGATTCTTTTCCATAAGTTCCCATCAATCCTCCACTGGACATCTACTCCATGTCTTGAGGGACTTCCTCTTAATTTCACATGAATACCAATATCGCATGTGAACTATGCATCAGTTATCCCTTGCTCTTACTACTTGGACGCTTCCTTTTTTAGACATATATAAACTGAAATCTTTTATTCAACTTCTCCTATACAAACTTTATTGTTAATAATTTGTATCCAATTCACCAAAACATAATCACTCAAAAATTTAAACTTACAAGGAAAATCGAGGGCATGAAGATTACTGACTTGCTCAGAGGTATGAACAACACATTAAGCTGTTTAATCAATATGTATATCTTAGGTAGACTATAGCTGGATAATAAGCAGGGTACCCACTACATCCTGGGCCATTATTTATCATCTTGATTTTTATCTTGCCAGTGGATTCCAATGACTCTAGAGGAGAGAGTGAGGCTGATGATTCAGCACAGTTTACTTAAATACAACTCACAGGCAAGTTAAGATTATCAACTTCAAGATGTCATTAGTCCAGGGGCAGGTGGCTCAGTAAATAGAGCACCGGCCCTGGAGTCAGGAGGACATGAGTTCAAATTCCAGCCTCAGACAATTAATAATTACCTAGCTGTTTGGCCTTGAGCAAGTCACTTAACCCCATTGCCTTGCAAAAACCTAAAAAAAAAAAAAGATGCCATTAGACCTCTTTGAGAATGAAGGATGAACAAGAAGAATAATCTTATAGAGATTTTGTTGCAGTATTACAGGTTAGTTTCTGATATTTTCTTAGTTGCCTTTGGTTGAGGGAAGGGGAGGGGGAACAAAGGGAACAATTATAAAACCAGTGCTTGTTTATAAGGATTTTGTATTCTTCCCTCTTCTAGATATCTTGAGAATACATTCCTCAATATCCTCAAGACTACATCAACTCCAGGATAGATCTCCTCTAAATATACTTGGTCTGGTCCAGCTGCTGTTTCATCTTGAATTGTTCAGTTTCATTTTGTTTAAGTATAATACTCTTTAATTCTGTATTTTTTATCAAAAATTAGTCTCTTAGCCTCTAAACTAATAGTTATAAATCTGAATGTTGTCTCAGTGTGTAAAAAATGTCAGTCTGCTACATCAAGGCCTGTCTCCTACATCTAAAATGTTGACTTGGGCTATGTCAATACTACGTGGTCAGCTCAGTGACAGTACCAATAAATTCCTTTACCAGGGTCCACAAACCACAAGATAAAAGACATCTTGGATGAGAAAAGAGGAAATCCTATGGCTATCTGTAAACATTCCCTCTCCAGCCTAAATGGGATTCTTATCAAAAGAAATTTGAAACAAATATAAGTTATAAGAGGACCATATTGTAGAACTAGGTCATCTATGTGAAATTTCATTATTTACCTAACTCAGTTTTATGATTCTTTGTCCTTGTGTATAAAATGCCCTCAGAATTTTGTATCAGGCTTGGCATTTGTAAGGATGTCCTCCTCTCATGGGTTAGTAGTAAGATCTTAGAGAATAAAACTTCATTTATAACACTAACTTTGTTATTTCACTTTTAGCCTACTTCCTAATGCAGTATATTGAATCTCTTAGTTTAGAGTGAAAATGTTGCAACTCCATACTCATTGATTTCTTTCAGAAATCTTTACAAATTTTTCCTTTTTTGATCTGTTGTCCTTATACTTTCATTCTTAGAAGTCCTTGATCTGTTCTAGTTGAGTCTTACTCCAATTATTCTGTAAATTTCTTGTTCTTTCCAATGTATCTTGTTATTTTATTAAATAAATTGGCTTATAATTTTCCACCATCCACCTTTATAAGATTTTGCAACAGATAATCAGTGCTATAGATATTTACTTAGCAAGGAGATCAAATAGCTAGCTGAAATGAATTTTAGGTGTTTTTGCTCTCTTCACTTTGGTGATTTTGGTTAAACTTCTTTAAAAAATGATGACTGGGGGCAGCTAGGTGATGCAGTGGATAGAGCACTGGCCCTGGTGTCTGGAGGACCTGAGTTCAAATCCAACCTCAAAACACTTAATAATTAACTAGTTGTATGATCTTGGGCAAGTTCCTTAAACCCATTGCCTTGCAAAAACCAAAAAAGAAAGAAAGAAAGAAAGAAAGAAAGAAAGAAAGAAAGAAAGAAAGAAAGAAAGAGAGAGAGAGAGAGAGAGAGAGAGAGAAAGAGAAAGGGTGTCTAAAAAGAAAGAAAGAAAGAAAGAAAGAAAGAAAGAAAGAGAAAAAGAAAGAAAGAAAGAAAGAGAAAATGATGATTGATATACTTTGGTTGAACATTAGTAGGAATTTATGGGTATATATTATTATATTATATTATATATTTCCTATTTGGGGTCACTAAAAGCTTATTTAGGTAGGTCAGGGTGAAGTCTCAATCTTCTCATGCTTATTATTTTGATTTTGAACTTTGCTTAATAATCAGTGGCCTCACCATAAACAGACCTCATTCAAAAATGATCCCACACATAGCTAACCTGTCATTTTCCATTTTTTATAATGAAATTATTTTTTTCCTATTTTGTGCTTGTTAACACATTCTAAATTACTTCATGAAGAGAGTATTTCTGAAATATAGGTTTGAGACTTCTGTACAATCTTTAAGCCTTTAGTACCTCTCATTTCTTACTCTTATGTATTCCAACACACTTTTCACCAACTTTGCAAACCCTCTGAAATCATTGAGTATTAAAATATTATCTTTTCATCCAAACTTTTAACTTCAGAGTTGTAATAAGGAAACTGCTGGTACAAATCAACAATTCACCTGCAGTTCGTGCTTGTTAAAGTATCTGTGGATTTAATGGAAACGTCTTCTAAGTTCTTTGTTGAGTTTCTCTGCTTCTTCACCAGAAGCTGGCAAAGAAGTTGTGATTTTCTCCACAATGGTATTTTTGCAGATGTACAACAAGAGTGCAACAATTCAACTCACTACAACAAGGATTTACAGAGAAATTATCTCATAGCAGGACAGTATGTGCAGCGCTGTTTTGGGATCCGCAAACAAATAGTCTCAGGAAGAAGTTATGCAGGAAACTTACATTCTATGGAATTCTGTCTGCAAGAGCAGATGGCAAGTGATCCATAAAACATTTCTGTTGTCTTTGGATGCATAATAAAACCAACTTTGCAAACTCCTTCCCTTTTTTCTCTCTCCAAGTAAAACCTCTGAGCCATACTTTGAGCCATTTTATTGGAACTTTTTTTTTGTATTCTTGTTTCATTTGTAATGAGAATGTCAAGATTGACATGATTCAGTTCCTTCAGTCACATCAGTCCTTGTCACTAGACAAGGTTCTCACATTTGGAGGAACAATAGCTAAATTAATGAAGGAAAGGGGGGGAGACATGGGAAAAGGGAGAGGGACTGTTTTTTCACCTGTCCCATCTCCCAGTCTGTTTTAAAGTATCATTCATAAGTAGACAGTAACCACTTATTCTCCTGTCTATGAAAATGTACAAGAAAAAGTGTGATTAACCTATACCATGAGGATGTAAGAAGGAATTTTTTAGCAATGAGGGATATTATATACTAGAATGGGTAACCAGAGCAGGTTATGGAATCTTTTACTACAGAAGTCTTTTAAAATAAGGATATATGTCCTCATATATCCTGGTTAGGTATGTCCCATAAGAATATGAGTTCCTTAAGAATGTCAGTTGCTTTTTCTTTGTGTTCCCAAGAGTTAGCACAGTACTTCCTTAGCATTAAAAGTGAAAAATATTTAATAAATATTTGATAGATGGATCACAGTCCTTTTTGAATTAGGCTGGACTGGGTGGATTCCCTTCCTTGAAAACATGCTTCTAAAAATAATAGTAATAATAATAGCAACAGTTACATACATACATAAAGAGAATTTAAGATTATATGTTGAAGATGTATTAAATATTTTTCAAGTGAAAAAATAAATTTAAGATTGAAAAGTGGAAGAAAAGGAGAGAAGAAAAAAAACAGAGGGAGAAAATTTACAGCAGTTAGAGAAAGCCAACTTGCCAAGTGGAAGTCTCTCATTAATTAAAGCAGCCGAGTTATAACTCCTACAGAAATTGGGATTTTGAGTAGAAATGCCAAAAGCACAGACCTTTTGCATTCAGAGAATAGTGCTGTTGGGCACCACTGTAGCACAAGCCCCAAATGGCCATGTGCCCTAACCATGCAATTGAAATACCCACTTGGTGCCATCCTTGCCTGTTAATTGCTGTGTGGAAAGTGTTCCCTCTACACTCTTTTTATCTATTTGCTTTAGCAGCAGTACCTGCCTCCACATACCTCCCCCTCAACATCCCCAAGGGGCAACAAGCCAGGCTAAGCTGCCAAACCCCAACTCCAAGCTCCGCTGCTGCTCGGTAGCTTCCTCGCTTCCTGCGAACAGTGGCATCTGGGTCTTTGTCTGGCTTCCTGTCTCACTCATTGGCGGGCTCTGCTGCAGGGAATGGCAGGGCACAGAAGCAGCTTGGAAAGCTACTGCTGATTGACCCTGAAGAAGGCAGAATACTGTTCCTGGAAACCCAACGACAGAACATCCTTTGCCTTTGCCTTTCCCTGTTCCAGTCAACAACCCACTGGTTGGCAAAAATATGCTGGCAGGAAATCCTTGTAGAAGTCCCTGCCCTAGGAAATATGTCTACTTTTTTGGCTTTTGGAGCAGAATAAGAACATTAACCTGAGGGCTGGTGATGTTGAGCAAAATACATTTCTGGGCTACGACTACCTCAGGTCTCTAAAATGAAGAACTTAATGAGGCTATCTTCTGTGTAGTATAAATATCACATATACATGTATATTCCAGTCATGAATAAAAAGAAAGGGCATGCCACTCTCCTACTTTTTCTCCTTAGTCTAGAGGTAGACTACCTCCAAGGATGATTGGGCATATAGGGCTACTCACATTTTTCATACTTCTCTGAAAGGTGTTGAAGTAGAGATATGAGATATTCAGTAGACACAGCAATCCCTTCTTGTCCCCCCTCTCCCATCCAATGTCACCAAAGGCAGGGTCATATCATCAGAGGTTTTACAGAGAAAGTGGGATTTGAATGAGAATGTCATTGTTAAGCACTTAAAATGGCCAGGCATTGTACTCTGGGGAGAATGACATCCTTGTTGACAATCCTTGTCCTCAAAAAGCTTACAAAGGGAGAAAACATATAACAGGATGTAGGGGTAGGCATAAGGAAGAGCTCTGTAAATGGCTAGGATGGAGGCTGGATCCTACAAATATAAAGAAAAAGACTCAGCAATCAGAGTCAGAGAATTCAGGGATGAAATCCAACTCTCCACTGGGAAGGAGACCAGGATGAGGGCTGGAAAACAAGCAGAGGTAGAGTGTGGAGAAGACTGGATCTAGGCTTTCAATGATGGACCAAAACTAAATAGCAGAGACTATCTAATCTAATCCCTTTATTTTACAGTTGAGGAAAGTAAGATTTAGATGTGAAGTTCAAAAGCTAATTTATGGTAGAACTGATAGTAGAAGAGAATGAGGAAAGAAAAAAGAAGTGAGAATTGCTGATATAGTGGCAAAGAAAAATGGTCTGAAATCCAAGAAATGCCATCTCTGTTTCTGAAAAGGATTGACACTGTAGATACAATAATCCCTTCTTGCTTCCACTTTGCGTAACCTTTGCCAACTCACTGTGGTTCTCTGGCCCACCTTCTGTAGGAAGCCTTCTCTTAATTCCTTAATTGCTCTCCTTCTTTCAATTATTTTCTATTTATCTTATATATGATTTGCTTTATATATATTGGTTTGCATGTCATATCCCCCATTAGATTATAAGCTCCTTGAGAACTTTTGCTTCTTATTGTATCTTATTATACAACTACAGTAAATCTACATAAATATACATCTACATCTACAATAAATAGGATATACATTATGTGTGTGTGTATATATATATATATATATATATATATATATATATGATGTTTGCAATGTTGTATTACTTTGTAAGCTTCTTGAAGACAGGAACTCTTTTTTGCTTCTTGTATCTCCAACCCTTTGCACAGTGTCTGAGACAAAGTAGGTCATTAAGAAATGTTTCAGTTTCCTCTTCTATAAAATGAGGAAGTTGTACTGAATAAGTGTTAAGGTTCCTTCCAGTTATAAAAATATGATCATAATATATAAGGCATGTTCGGGGAAAAATGAATAGGTCAATGTGATGTGAATATAAAGAACATAAAGTTTAAAACCAAATTATAAAAGGTCTTGACTGTTAGGAATTTATACTTAGACAGCAGGGAATCACTGAAGGTTTCTGAGTTAGAGAATTAAGTGGTGGTAGGAATAATTTAAGATTAAACTGGAGGTAATATGTAGGATGATTGGGTGCAGGGAAGAAGTAGAGACTAGGAGACCAAGTAAGAGTCTACTTGACATAAGCTAGATGTGATATTTTGAGAGTTCAGATTGGGCATAATTATAGTAGAAGTGAAAAAACGGATCATTAAAAACACAGTGGGACTTGGGAATTTATTAAATTTGGTAGATGAGGAAAAGGTAAGTTACGGATCATTTCCAGATTCAAAGCCTGAGTGAATTCTTAATTATATGTTATCTTAATTGTAGACTGACTTATAATATCGAATAATAATTGCATGCAGGTTAGCTTTATCTTTCCAAATAGATCCTAAACTTATTGGGGAAAAGACTTGGATGTTTTTGTATTCCAGTCTCTTGAGAGCCCTCTACACAGTGCAAAATAAATTAAATTTAACAACCCCCCGCCAGTTCCTAGAGGAATCATGATCCTTGTCCTCATGAAGCCTAGAATCTAGTAAGAGGAATGAGACACAAAAATCCATTAACTTAAAAGCAGTTATCACTGTGCATGAAGTGACCAGATAAGAAAGTTCAATATGACCTGAATACAAAAGAGGTGGAGGGAAGGGAGCAGCACTCCACCTTCCCAAGGCACCTCCCTGAGGCTGAGGTATAACCTGAAGCTGTTCCTCTGAAGGACCATATACAAGGCTAGATGTGGTTGTCAGGTGGTGTCTGGACTTGGATAAAACACTGGACTTGAATCAAGGAGATGAAAATTGAAATCTAGCCTCAGCCCCTAACTAGTTCCAAGGGTGTGTACCCGTCTCCCATACCGCTTTCCCAATCTTGGCCAACTCACATCTCCCCATCTGTAAAATAAGGATAATAATATAAACAACCTTCCAAGGTTATTTCAAGAATGAAAGGAGTTAAAATTTGTTAAACACTTTGCAAGCCTTAAAGCACTATAAAAAGGTTAGTGACTATTAACTGGCTGTTATTTGTGTGAGGAAAGAAGATTCAAGGCTTCACAAGAATCCTGAGCTCTGGTTTCACAAAGCTTTAGTCACTTGTTCATCGAAATCTGGAGTCCATCCTTCCGATCACAAGACTCTTAAGACCTGTGTCTGTTGGCTGTTCCTATGGGTATGGAGACCTTTGGACCCACATCACTCAATTGGCTTGTGGGAGTGGAAGGAGGGAGAGTAACCACCTCAGCAAACACTCATAACCTTCTTTTGCCATTAAGTGTCAGAGAAATGCTAAATAATGACATGCTTTCATACCAACTATTCCCCCTGGAAACCCATTTGCTAATGCTGTATTTTTAAATGTACATTTACAGGAAAGGGGGGGGGGGGGCGGAGGGGGGGGAAGCAGTTGAAAAGAGGGTAAAAACAAAGGTTTCCCCAGCCCAAACCCAACCTCCATTTCTCCATAAGACTCCCCCAAGTTTGACACAAGCAGCACCAGAAACAGAAGGCTGTAATTAAGTGAGGCTAGCTGATGCTGATGCTCCAATTAAACTCCCCTAAAGGAAAAAAAAAACATTTTCAATAAAGAGAGGCTAAACTCAGCATGTTTTAGCCATTATTGTAGCTCATTTCTTCTAGGAGGATTAGCAACTATGAAGAGTGGGGCTGGGCCATTGTGATCCAGCCAAGTATTTGAAATAGCCTTTCCCCTCCCGATTTCATTAAAATGGCACCATTGTGGTTTCTTCCAATGTGATCTACACCCACACAAACACACCCTCCCTCACACTTGCAGCCTATCTCCTTCACTCTAAAGTGAACACAATAATAACCCACTGAGTGTTTAATACCCTTTTTTTTGGAATCCATGGGGGTTTATTTAAAAATATGTAATAAAACTTTGTTCTTCCATTTCTATTGTTGTAGGTTTGAAACTTAAAAGGTATGACAGTCTTTAAAAAGGGGAGAAACTCTCTTCCTCAGCTCAGAGGATTGGTTCAGAGTTGGTTAGAAGTAACTTGTGAAGACTGGGAGAAGATGACCAAAAAAAAAAAGCCTAGGAAACAGGAGATGAGCTTCCCATTCCAAAGAGGGGACTTAAAGGGAGCTTAAATCTGTAGTTCAGACCCCAAGCTTTAGAGAGAATGAAGTGTAGAGGGAGAGAAAGGTTCAGTCAAAGGAATAAATGTTTGCCACCTAAAGCTTTCAAAGGAAATTCTGATATTTTCTTAGAGCTCCACAGATATTAACTTTGAGACAGAAGGACCCACCACAACAGATGGTAAGGGGGGACAAAGAGAGGGAGGAAGGTATGAAGGAAGAGAGGGAATGAAGGAAGAATGCAGATTGTCAGAAATAGATTTCAGCCCTGAGCTGGGTTTTCTCCTTCATTAGAACCAGGGAAATTAGCAGCGACCATATTAGATATTCTTGAAGAAATCTGAGTCCTCTGGGGTCCTTCCACATTCTCCATTTTGCCACAAAGAAAGAAAAAGGATAACTCAAATCTAATCCCCACTTCTACATCTAGGGAAAACCAGTCAAATACAGAAATATCTTGTGCATCCCTGGATTTTCCTTTCAGCACCAACCAAACACAAATACGTATTTTGTAAAACTATTTTATATATTATTCTATTTATCAAACCTTTCTCTGGATGCAGATAAGCATCTTTCTTCATAGGTCCTTTATGATTAATTTGGATATTTGTAATGGAGAAAATAACTTACTCAAAATCATTCTTAAAACAATACTGCTTTTACTGTATATAATATACTCTTGGTTCTGCTTATTTAATTACTTTCTATAACTCTTTAAAAAGAAACAACTTGCAGTCATCAAACTGAGAAAACCTCACCCCAAGTGACTTTTCTTCCTATGGAGGCTGTTTCATTTCTATAAGGGACAAATATTCTCCAAAAGGAGATTCCTTGTCCCAGGCACCAATCTCTTTAGAACTCTGAATAGTCTCCAGTCAAGTTGTACTCAGATATTTAAATCTAAATTAACACCTTCCTCTTCTTCTATTCATTAAAGGCAGAATCTCTGTTAGGAGACTCAATCTGACTTAGGCTTCATTATTCTCTGTGGCTTTCTACTTAATTCCCTTAAGGGGATCCTATAGCCCCCAAATTCATATCATAGGGGAACATGAGAAAGAAGCCTCTCAGAGCTTTGAGTTCTAACATATGGCAGTTTTTCTGGGAGTTGAAAAATGCTTTGAGCTTGTCATGTAAATGAAACTGAGTAAGTATCAAAGCTAAGGGCAGAATGCAAGGTTATAGTCTTCCTCCTGCCTAGTAGCATTCTTGTCTTTAGTATGAATGTACGGCCAGCAACAAGTCACCTAATATATTACCTCAGGTCTATCATCTGTAGACAAAATTTCATACTTTCTCTCTTTTCCCTCCTTTTCTCTTCTCTTCCTCCCTTCTCTCTTCCTGTCTTTTCCCTTTTCTCCCCTCCTCCTTTCTGACTCCTTCATTCATCTAACAAATACTTACTAGTCTCTGAGGGGAATGAACATATAAATAAGTCATTCTCCAAGACCCCAAGGCCCCTATCATTCAACATGGGGAATCATACATAATAACCCAGATTTATATAGAACTTTATAAAGCAGTTTCCTTACAATGGTCCTGTGAGTCACCTAGTACAAAAATATTATTCTTTTTTACAGAGAAGGAAACTGAAACCCAAATAGAAAGTTTTTTTTGAGACCATTCAGAATTTTAGTGGAAGGGTTGGGATTCAAACTCAGGTCCTTTGGTCCTACAGCTCATACTTTTATCTATTCAGGCACACTATGGCATGGATATCAATAGTTATGATCTAAGACAAAAATGCAAGTATATAAGTGATCTAAGAACAAAGAGTTTGTAAAAAGGAGATATTATTAGCTTTACTTTAAGCGACATGATATAAATCCTATTCTTATCAGGGGTTAGAGAACTGAACTTGGAATCCAGTAATAGTTTCCTTCCTATTATCCTTTCAGTGGATTTCAGCATTTTAGCAGGTTCCAAAATTTCACCCAAAGGAATAGCTCTAATAGGTGGGGTTTTAATCATTATGTAGTGTAAGAGATATATAAGTTACAGTATACTTTCTGAGACTTTTAGAATTCTGCTCCCTCCTCAAGATCCCTATTTTATTGAGAGTAAAGTTTGATCCTGACTTTCTCAATTATGTTGCGTGCATAAAGTTTTTACCTAAGTTATTTCTTAATAATACTTCTAATCTTCTATATTAAAATTCTTTTATAAAGTCACAAAACTCTTCTATAATTCAATCAGCTATTTGTAAGTTATATATATTTTACAGAAATATATGTATATGAATATATATATATATATATGTGTGTGTGTGTGTGTGTGTGTGTGTGTGTGTGTGTGTGTGTTTATATCTAGAAATCTTAGCTATTTATCTGGAAGATTAAGAAATTAGATGACATGTCTAGGATTGCAAAGTCAAGAGGTTCTAGAAGTGGGATCTGAATACATCTTATTTTGAAGCCAACTCTAATTACTCTATACCCACTGCTACTTCTCTTAGATTCTCTACCACTAGAAATTGCAGATAGTGCCAATTTTAATTATAGAAGAAATTCTTCCCTGGAAGCTCCTCACATCAACCAAGTCACAAGTCTGGTAAATAAACAAATATACATATACATATAAATGTGTGTGTATATACGTATATATATATATGTACATGTATGTGTGTGTGATATACATATATATGTATTGTGGTTGATAACATAAAATCAATCCTCAATTTCTCAACTTCTAGCATTCCCATGATTTTTGTAGTAATCTCATTTTCACTTTCACATTGGCAATATTTACAGCTATGGATAAGTGGAGAAAAAAAATGAAAGGTATGATGTGACTATGTTTGTAGTGTGACATATCCTACCAAGTATTTCATTGGTCTTGTTCACCATGTATTCATAGTTTGCCTTTAAAACTCACATTTTGTGTTTCAATTATGGCTCCAAAGCTTAGTGCAAGTCCTTTGGTCTCTAAGTCCGAACTTGCAAAATCAGTGATGGCTTAAGGAGAAAATAAAGGTGTTGGAAAAACTTCCTGTTGGATATCTGTAGCCATTGTCAGCTTTGAGCTTGGTGACAAATCAATTATAGAACAATACCATGCCATCTGACACAGTGAAAGGTAAAATTCAAGTTTAAAAAATGTTTTAGTTTTAAGAATTTTATTTGTTGTATGGTATTTATGGTACTGTAGATTTCAAGTGTTATGAAAAGTGAATATTATCTGAAATCAATACTTCTATTGAGATAGTACAAAAGGTTACAGAATACTAGAGAAACACTAACAAAGAAAAAAGTTTTTTTGCATGTTATCAATTTTATTTTGTATACTTCATTTTATGGGTTATTTCATGGTTACTGTGTTAGGAAAAGTGCATATAATCAGAATGAATGTTTTATTATAAAGGATTAGATGCCTCCAAAATGCATTTTCAACAATCCCTAATGAAAGATTTAGAATTTTTGGTGGTCACAAGGACCTAACACCCCATTTCCCATAGGCTCAATGTTGTAACAATATTCTTGGGTTTGGACTTGTCATTTTCTAGGAACCTTAAAGATATTTATAAAGCTCTTAGCATACTATATAAAAATTATTTATTATTGTTTATTTATTTATTATTTGTTATTTATTATTGTTATTATAATAAATGAGCAGAAAGCATACCAGCAGTGAATCTTGTCTCTCCAAGACAGGTAAGGCAGCTGGCAGTGAATGAATACCCCAATCTGAGTCACTCGCTCTCTGGCCTCTGGAGGCCCAGATTATACACAAACTAGAAGAATTGGGCCATTGGGTTCCAAATTAAACTACCCCCATAGGTTTTTGCTTTCTCTAGTCACTGGACTCATTAAAGTTTACATAATGAACCATATCCTATTCTTAATGGTCTTCAAAGTCAGTGAAGGAGAAGGACCAGTCATTCTCTGCCTCCTTCCTAGAGAAAATAAGAAAAGAGCATTGACTGTATCCCCAAGTTTTCAGAATTAAGGAAGAAGTTCAGAAGGTCCAGAGTTAGAAGAATACCAAAGTCTAGCTGCTGACTTTTTGACCATAGTCAACTTGTCCTTCTGGATCTCAGTTTCTTCATCTTTAAAAAGGAGAGATTGAACTGGATTATATATAAAACTTTTCAAGTCTAAGATTCTAGAATATAGGGAGTGGGAAGTCTGTTGGACTTGGATTCAGGCAAGATGGCTTTACATTCTAGGTATGACACATATTAGTTGTGTGACCTTTGTGAATATGTATACTTTGATTTCCTTCAGTGCCACTCACCCCTAATTATCCAGGTTACCATTAGATCTAGAGGAGGATTGGCTATATTGAACTTGGCATACCAACAATCCTTTGTGGAGACTAGAGTAAACATAGCTGGATGTGAAGAACCTCTGCAACTTTGAAGCTTATACCAGCTTTGAAGCAGACCCTGAGCCATTGGGTGATTTATGGATCTTCAGGAAACATCTCCATCTTCAAAGACTCTTCACTGTAGGTTATAAGACTATGGACATATCCTGGAGGCATCCTTATCTCCAGAGACTCTCTCAGAGCATTCTGTTTTTGAAGACTTCTCCTTATCAAGCCTAGAGCTATGAACTGCTTATCACCAAGGATGTTTTCTGATTTGTATATCAAAGGGCCACAGCTCTGACACCTGGGATTCCTCACTGGACCCCCCTGCCCATGGGGATGGGACTCACTGACTCAAACTTTTCCCATCCATTACCTGGCATCCTGTTCAGCACAAGCAGGACAATATCTATAGATATTTTTAAAAATTCCCTTAATAAAAACATTTCTTTAATTTCCATTGTCTTCCTCTGATTTTCTTCCTTTTAGGGCAGGGGCAGAGAATGTCATATAAGACCTATGAAATTATTTGGCGCTGCCAAGGCAATTGCAGGCAAGACTCAAATGTCAATAAGTTTATGAGCTTTTTAGGGGTGAATTAATTAAATGTTTGATCAAATACAGCAGGTTAATTTTTAAATTGATTAATTTTGCATGGCCCATGAATGATATTAGAAATATCCAAATGACCCTTGGCAGGAAAAAGCTCCCCACCCACTTTAAATCTAAACCTGCCTTTGTATTCTCCAGGCATCTTCCCCTTTGGAGAAAAGAGAGATCTAAATTCCCTAAAGAGCAAGCATCTGCCTCAGTTTACACTACTTAATTACTTCAGACTTTGTTTCTTCATCCATAGAAAGAAGCCAAGAGAACAAGAATCATCTACTTAACAGGTTTGTTGTAAGAAAACTACTAAACCTTAGAACCTTATAGAAACTTGAGTCATAAGTCCTAAGCATTCAGCTAGGGCTCCAGTTCCGATTATTGATGATGTTTACCTGTCCTTCTTGAAGACCATGACATGATGGAGATGATTTCATGACAAGCACATGAACTGGATTTGAGTAAGGGGGATGCTGTGCTAAGCCACTAGTCTCACTTGCTCCTCCAATCAGGACAACTGGAAATGACCCTGGATGTGAAGCAATCAGGGTTAAGAGATTTGCTCAAGGTCACTCAGCTAGTAAATGTCAGTTGTCTAAGGCTGCATTTGAACCCTGTCTTCCTGACTCTCACCACCTTATAATTGTTATTATTAGGATAGGCCCTCATGTGTCTATGACATTTATAAGCCACCTACACCCAGGTGGATAGTACAAATAGCCTTTGCAGGTTTCATCAAGCTTTACAAAATGTGTACTGACTATAATGGCATTCCAGTATGTGGTCAGAGTGTTGGGTTCAAGCAGCCCTGGTTTAGGATGAACAGGCATTAAAAACAAGATAAGTCTAGTCAGTTTTCCTTGTAGACAAAGGGCATTATCTAACTTTGAGATAGGGGTAGCTAGGTGGTACAGTGAGTAGAGCACCAGCCCTGGAGGCAAGAAGACTTGAGTTCAAATCCTGTCTCAGACACTTAATAATTACCTAGCTGTGTGACCTTGGGACACTTAATAATTACCTAGCTGTGTGACCTTGGGCAAGTCACTTAACCCCAATCCCTTGCAAAAACCAAAAATGAAAGTTCAACAGTTGCTTAAAACCTAGTTTTTGCCCAAAGAGCAATAAAACTGTTCATACCCTTTGACCCAGCAATTCCAATTCTAAGTCTGTATCCAGAAGAAATTATAATAAATGGGAAAAGTTTACATGTTCCAAAATATTCATAGCAGCTCTTTTTGTAGTGGCAAAGAACTGGAAATTGAGGGGATGCCCATCAATTGGGAAAATGACTAAATAAGTTATGGTACATGAATACTATGGAATATTATTGATCTATAAGAAACAATAGTTGGACTCTAGGGAAGCATGGAATGACTTTGGGATCTGAGGGGTAAGGGAGTAGAACCAAGAGAACAATATACACATCAACAACATTGTGAGATGATCAACCTTGATGGAAACAACTCCTCTCGGCAGTCCAGAGAGCTAGAACAACTGCTTTTGGCTGGTTATGAACTATATTATCCCCACCTAGAGGAAGAGAAAACAAAACACACAGGAAAAAAACCCTTCCAAATCTGAAGAACACTTTATAAAAATTATCTCTTATGTATCTCTTTTCCTTAATCCTAATTCTTCATGCCAAAAATTACTAATTTGTAAATATGTTTAACAAAATATGTATGTAAAATGCTAACCTGACTATTCCCTGCTGAGGGGAGGGGAGTGGGAAGGGAGGGTGGAGGGAAATTTTGTAACTTGGAAATATGCATCTACAAATGGATGAAATAAATTTTAAAAAATTTTTTAAAAAGAGAGAATTACAGCATCTACATGTTCTGTAGGAGGCAAGTTGCTAATTTTTTAAAATGGTGATGTGGTAATATACAAAATAATTATCTGTATTTTCAAGAATATAAGCTATTTTGGGTTTTGACATCAAGTTACTTTGAAATGGAGAACATGGATAAAGTTTAGTTGAGAGAAAGAACTCTCTCTCTCCCCCTTCCTAACCATGGGACTCAACCTATGGTCTGTAGAGAAGGAAGGAAGGAATTCCTTATATCTCCCCCATATCTAGCCTGACCTTTTAACCTTCTTCTCCCCATAGGGGATATCTCTGGGCCAAGGCAAGGAAGACCTGAGTTCAAATCTGGCCTTCAACATTAGCTATCTGATATTTGTTTGCATCAGTTTCCTCATCTGTAAAGTAGGATAATAGCACCTTCTTCCCAAGGCTGTTGTGAGGATCAAATGAGATCATAATTGTAATGTACTTAACTGAGCATCTGTAAGTGCTTTGTAAATATGAATTGTTATTGTCATAATTATTATTCTATTATTCCTCCTTCCTAACTTCATAATAGTTGGTTATAAATCAGATCACCTAAGAAAGGGATAACCTCTCCCCAAAACATAATAATTTAGAGCAAGGAAGAGTCAGAAGCCCAGTTTCAGATATTAAGCCAAGAAGAGACTCCTGAATGTTTTCAAATAGACAAATGTACTTTTTAGGTTTTTGCAAGGCAAATGGGGTTAAGTGGCTTGCCCAAGGCCACACAGCTAGGCAATTATTAAGTGTTTGAGACTGGATTTGAATCCAGGTACTCCTGACTCCAGGGCCAGTGCTTTATCCACTGTGCCACCTAGCCGACCCTGACAAATGTACTTTTAAAGAACAAATCTTAGTTGATTAGAGCTACAAATACAAAATGTTGTATTCATTCTTTATTGACAAGATGAGTTATTCCCAACTGACCCAATTAAGGTTCTGTATATTAAACAGTGAAAATAGAATGGACACGGTTTTCAGACCTCCCTAAACCATCATTTAATAGGCTATCAGACTAAGAATGTTAGGGTCCAAAAGGAAATTCTATTCTAGCCCCAATTAAGTAAGATATATACCACTATTTGAAATGAGGACTGGGGAAAAGGGTTGAAACACTTGAAAGATGTAGAACTAGAATGAGTCTTAGATATAGGACTTCTGCCACTTTGAGACAATGGGAAAGTTATTTCACTTTCTGGGCCTCAGCAAATGAAGGGGATTGAACTTTATGACCTCTAAAATCCATCTCTAAATTAATGATGATCTTATGATACCTATTCCCAGGTCAGTAATCCCAGAAATTAAGTGTTGTTAGATGTCTATTAATTCTAGAATTTTCTACCAAGCTTAATTCCCACATCCATCAATCAATAAAACTAACCATCAAAAAACACTTGTCCATTAGTAGAATGTGATGCCCTTGGGAAGATTATGAAGGAGGGGGAATTCTAAAGGTGCTCTATGGAGCCAGATCTGGGGGTAGGCACAATAGGGAACTGCGAAAGCTACATCACAAGAATTATAAATTTTGTACTAAAATAGACATTAGACATCATAGAATCCATTTTACAAATGAAGATATTGAGACTCAAAAAAGTTAATTGCCTTCTCCAAGATCGCATAAGTAGTAAGCATCTAAAACAGGATTCAAACTCAGTCCTTCCTGACTCCACTACCCCACTAGCTGCCCAATGTATGGGAGCAATAAGGGTCACAATCTTTCAAAATAAACCAAAAAACTCCACATTCTTAAGTGCTAGAGAGTTTTACTCTTCCTAAGAGATAGGAATTTATTTAGGCAAGTAATTGATGAGCCCCTGATAGATATGAGAATCCAGGAGCTGGTAGAAAATTCTAGAACTGATGATATTTATCCTTTGTTCTCAAAGAAGACCATGACAGGAGCAGCTAGGTGGTATAGTAGAGTGAGTACTGGCCCTGTAGTCAGGAGGACCTGAGTTCAAATTCAACCTCAGACATTTAATAATTACCTGTGTGACCTTGGGCAAATCACTTAACCCCATTGCCTTGAGGGAAAAAAAAAGAGAAGATCATGCTATCAGAGAGGTGATGCCATAACAAGCAACTCCGATTGAGTGCTAATTTGCTAAGTTACCAGTCTCACTTTCTCCTCCAGAGCCATCTCTGTTCAGTGGTCAGATATGGATCAGGAGAAGTGGAAATAGCCCTGGATGTGAGGCACTCAGAATTAAGTGACTTGCCCAAAGTCATACAATTAATAAGGGTCATGTGTCTGAGGCTGAATTTGAACTCAGGTTCAAGGCTGCTCCAAAAATGAATAGGTATCTATCAAAACCCAAGTTCTAGGATTACAAACCTAGGAATGGGAGTCATAAAATCATAAAATTAGAGCTGAACCTTAGAGGCCACCACCTCCAATCCCCTCATTTTACAAGTAAGAAAATTAAATTTGCAAATGAAATTTCCTCATCTATGAATTCTCTATACTATTGAAGTCACAAGTCTAGTTCCTGTTCCTAACTTTATATTTCTCAGTTTCCAGCACAGCATTAGACTGTCATTTGTTATACCTCAATTTATCATATCTGTTTCATTACATTCTATAGAGAGAACATATGTATATATTATTGTTCTTGATTGTCCTCATGTTCTGGGATCTCATTTGAGATTTTCCTGGCAAAGAAATGGAGTGATTTGCCTTTCCTCTCCAGCTTATTTTATACTTGAGGAAACTGAGGCAAACAGAGTTAAGTAACTTGCCCAGGGTCACAGATAGTAAGAATCTTCCCGAGTTCAGATCTAGTGTTCTGTCTGCTTTGCTACCTAACTCTGTGTGTATGTATATGTATGTGTAGGTGTCCATAGCTACATGTATATATTTTCACCAATGTGCCTATGTCACATACATTCACATGTGTGTGCACATAGATGAGTGTTACATATGCATGGTGGACATGGTCATCATGTACATGGCTGTGAATGTGTGTATATAATTTGAAGATAACTGTCTCCCTCAGTCTGGGAGCTCCTTGAGGGCATCTTGGTCTTTTGACTTCTTTTACACTCCTGCTCTTAAACCCTGTCTGGCACATATTAAGTCCTTAATCAATATTGAATGAGTGACTAATAACTGGTCCACCTCCCAGATGATTTTTTAAATTGTTTTTCATGATTATCTTTTATCTGATGATAACTTTTTGACCCAAGATAAGAGCCATTCAAGAGTTACCATAGCATAATAGATAGAGCTGACCTTGGAATAAAGAAATTCTGGGTTTCAGTCCTGTGGCTTATTCTTTATGCTACTTTGAGCAAATCAATTAACTTCTTGCTGCCCCCAGGCAACTTTCCAAGACCAGATTCTAAAGGAGTTGCTGAGTTATACAGGTGGAGGGAATTTCCACACCAGAAATGCGCCCCCCCCCCCCAATGATATCTTTGGACCAAATGGGACATGGGAAAGAGAAAGAGGATTCTTAAATGAAAAGGTGTCAGTTGCAAATGATGGACCTCTGTCTCTCGGTTCCTAGGAGGAAGGCATCTCAAATCACTCCCAGGTCCTTATTCTGCTTGGCAGGGACTGATAAATCAATAATAGAGGAATCAAACTCCGATTCCCCACACCCCTCCTTACTCTCCTTGTCTTTCACAACTTCCATTTTAATTTTTTCCAGGGCTTCTCCAAGACTTTGTTTCAGGTGGTTCTGAAATGGTTGTGAGCTTTGTAGGGGTTCAGGGTGAATTTCAAGGAGAATAAATGATCAGACCACCAGACACTGCCACCAACCAACCAGATCTTCCACAGTAGGGATCAAGTGATTGCTGCCCTTGCTGGGAGAATGGTGGGGAGTTGAACCGAGACTGTCAAGGGGTAAACTGAACTAATAAGAGAAGCCAGGGTTGGGCAAATAAAACAAGAGTGACCAGGAGCCGGATTTCCTTGTCATCGTTTATTAAAAATCATCTGGATGGTAATGCATCTGTCCGCCTAAAATGGCCAGATTACTATTTTTCTCTAGACTCATTGCCAGCAGAGGATGTGATGAATAGTGTCTTGAAAGGAACAAATATGACTTCAGGGGATAGTGGAGGATAGAAGGGCTTGGTCCGTGGGGCCAAGAAGCATTGGACAAGTCTTGATGCTTCTCAGCTCAATAGTACAAGGCCCTTCTTCAGTGAGTGACTCTGAAATTGCTTGCCCACTAAACCCACATCTGATAGCCCAGTGACATAGCCCAAGTAGTTAATCAGTTCATCAACAAGCATTTATTACTTGCAGGATGTCAGACACTATGCAAAGGAAAAGAAAACCCACAGTCCCTGTATCCAAGAGACATATTCTAAAGCAAAAGATGACCTATTCAGAACAGACCATACCAGCTGAAAACAGAGTAGGTAGATGGTAACCTTAGGGGGATGGTACAGCAACTGCCGGGGGCCAGAAGGTGAAGCTTGTGCTGTGCCAAAGGACCCCAGAAATTCTAGGAGGTGGAGGTGGGGAGGGAGAAATTTCCATTCATTGGGAATCACCTATGGAACCAAGGTGAGAAGAGGCATCATTTTATATGGTCAGATTGCTTTTTAAAAAAATCCATTGAGGAGGGCAGCTAGGTGGTGCAGTGGATAGAGCACTGGCCCTGGAGTCAGGAGTACCTGAGTTCAAATCCATCCTCAGACACTTAATAATTACCTAGCTGTGTCACCTTGGGCAAGCCATTTAATCCCATTTGCCTTGCAAAAAGCCTTAAAAAAAATCCATTCAGGAGCAGCCAGGTGGTGCAGTGGGTAGAACACAGCCCTGGAGTCAAGAGTACCTGAGTTCAAATCTGACCTCAGACTCACACTCTAGCTGAGTGGCCTTGGGCAAGCCACTTAACCCCATTGCCTTGCCAAAAAAAACCCTAAAAAATTAAAAAAAAAAAAAACCCATTCAATACTTGTCCCACTTTTGGTCCCAACTGAAAGTATTAGAGAATATACTATCTTCCTCAGTCTCAGTCACCCAAAAAAACCTAGGACAGAAAAGAGGAAGGAAAGAATAATGATAGACAGTAAATACATAAGGTACAGATGTGTGAGAGCTGGGTTCTAAATCCAATGTGTGACTTTGGGCAGATCATTGTCATGGCTGTGGGCTACTCAGCATATTCCTTTTATTTTTCTGGATCCTTATCTGTGTTTTTCTATCTTTGTTTTTGTGTTTTTGTATAGGGAATTCATAAACTTGCTGATCAGTAAAGGGACCTTGGAAATCATCTAATCCAATTCCCTCATTTCACAGATAAGGAAACTAGGGTCCCAAGAGCTTAAGTGCTTTGTTGAAGGTCATATGGATAGATATGATCACAGAAAGCTAGCATTTGAACTCAATTTTCTGACTCCAAATCTTTTGGTATTTTTCATTGTACCACATATCCTCCAACTCTTGCTAAGGAAATATTAGTTGTTTTGTTGTTGTTAAACTGTATCAGTCTGACTCTTTGAGACCCCACTTTGGGTTTTCTTGGCAAAGATATTGGTGTGGTTTGCCATTTCCTTCTCCAATCCATTTTACAGATGAAGAAACTGAGGCAAATAGGTTAAGTGATTTGACCATGGTCACACTAACAGTAAGTATTCTGAGGCCAGATTTTAATTCACAGAGACTTCCTGACTTAAGACCCTGTGTTCTATCCACTTTGCCACTCGGCTGCCCTAAAGTATTAGGGTTTGAGGCAAGGTTAAGTGATTTACCTGGTATATAACAGCAGCAGCAGGACTTGAACCGAAGTCTTCCTGATTTCAAGGCCAGCTCTTCATACGTTTCATCATGCTGCCTCAGCTTAAATGTTAAATAAAGGGTGTGGACTAGAGTAACCCTATTCCCCTTTCCATCATAAAGCTCTATGATTCTTCTATGTAGTCATAGCTCTTTATTTTGTCATAATTGGTCAATCATCAAGCATTTTTTAAGTGTCCATTCAGGGCCAGGCATTGGAGACAAAGATACATGAATGAATAGATAGATAATATGTCAAAGATCATTAATGATAATTATAATGATAGCTTAATATACTATCTACTATGCACAAATGTTATTTTATTTGATCCTCACAAAAACCCCTTCAAGGTAAGTATTATTTCTACTTTACAACTGAAAAAACTGAGACAGACCAAGATCACAACTACTCAGTATCTGAGACCAGATTAAAACGTGGGTTTTCCTGACTCCAGACCCAGTGCCCTATGTTCTAGGGTATAATTTAGATAGAAAAAGCTTTGGTCTAGGTAAGAACAGAAGTCACAAGACAACAGTTTATTTGACCTTTTCTAACAGCAATGATAGCACTGATATTTCCAAAATAGAAACTTGAGGTGAAAAGTGGGAAGGTTTGCCACTGACATTAAAGGTTGATGGCAAGATGCATGTGCTGGTCCTGCTACTCCAATGGATAGATAGTTGGATGGGATGTGTAGCATGGTCAGGGACTAGCTGGATACTGTGGATTGTGGATACCAGCTCATCAGTTAAGACAGTTCAGGACATGATCAAGGTGCTAATAAAAGTCAAATGGATTCATTTCCCTAGGGGAGAGAACAGTGATCTCTGGACGTCCAATGCAAAGGGACCATTTTTAACCCTTAAAAATTATTGAGGACCCAGGGCAGCTAGGTGGCACATGAATAGAACACTAGCCCTGGAGTCAGGAAGACCCAAGTTCAAATCCGGCCTCAGACAGTTAATAATTACTTAGCTATGTGGCCTTGGGCAAGTCACTTTAACCACATTGCCTTGCAAAAACCTAAAAAAAAAAAATTATTGAGGACCCCCAAAAGTTTTTGTTTACAGGAGTAATATCTATTCATACTAATTATGTTAGAAGCTAAAACATTAGAGTATTATTACAAAAATAGCTTTTTTTATAGGAAAAAAATAGGGGAGAAGTGGGGAGGGGCAAGGAGATGGCAAGATGCCTTTGTTGAGCAGGCCCTGAGGTCCTGGTATTTGGCTAGATGAGATGTCATGCATTGGCTGCTACTGCTGTGTACAGCCAGAGGTGTACTGGTAAATATTTAAAAACTGGTTCTCCAGGGAGAAAAAAAATGCATACATACACACACACACACACAGACATATTATTCAGTTTAATCTGAAATAATTTAATATATTCTACATCACTTTCTCTAACCTAGATAATCAACAAAAAATAATTACCAACTTCTAAAGTGTAAATGGTTACTCTGACCTTAGTAATCAACTTGCAAAGGTTAGATTGAGCTGGCTCAAGAAGAAGGCAAAAATTTTGCCATGTTTTGATTAGAGACAAGCAGATCAAATTTGTAACAAGAGGGGAATAAACACTATAATATCTAGAATATTAGTTCTGGAAGAAACTTCAAAAAATATCTAAGTCCATAATATGGAAATTTGTTTTACATATATAACCTATATCACATTACTCATTGTCAAGGGGAGGGGGAAGGGATGGGAAGGAGGGAAAAAATGTAGGACTCAAAATCTTACAAAAAAAATGAAAGATGAAAAGTATTTTGCATGTAGTTGGAAAAATAAATATTTTTAAAATATTATCTAGGGCAATTAGGTGGCACAATGGATAGAGCACCAGCCCTGAAGTCAGGAGGACCCAAGTTTCAATTCCAGCCTCAGATACATAGTACTTAGTTGCCTGACCTTGGGCAAGTCACTTAACTCCATTGCCTTGCAAAACCAAAAAAAAATTATCTAGTCCAGTGGTTCCCAAAAAATGATCAGGAGAACCCTAGAGGTCTCTAATACCCTTTTTCAAAGGGTCCTCAATGTAAAAAAACTATTTTCCTAATAAATGCTCTGATGTTTTTAGATTCTAACATAATCACTATCAAGAGATATAACTCATATAAACAAAAGCTTTTGGGGGGTCCTCAATAATTTTAAGAGTAAAATGGGGTCCTGAGACCATCATTTGAGAATTACTTTTACCTAGATATCTAGAACAGAATCAGAATTGAGTTTTTGGTCATAGGATCATAAATTTAGAGCTGAGAGTGACCTTAAAGGTTGAGTCCTGCCCCTTCATTCTACAACTAGGGAAACTGAGACCCAGGGTTGCGAAGTTGGCAAGTGTGTGAAGTGGCATTCAAACCCAGATGTTGCCAATTCTAAATCTAGTGATTTATCCATTTGGTCATGTTGTCTCCTATGGTGTTCTTTCCCTATTATATCACAATGTCTCTGATTTAGGGAGACATGCAAATGTGTCACCAGGCTGACTTTTAACAACATTCGACTCCTCTGAAGACCACAGCTGTTTCTAGATGAAAGCAGCAGCCAACAGAGTTCTTCCTTTGGAATTGGGCTCAATAATGGGGTCAGGGTCCAGGAGCTGAGCTGGTGAACTCTCAGAGCCAAGTTGCCTGTGCCAACCACTGCCAAGGTTTCACTGCTATGCCCTAACTAAGCCTGGTATGTACTATTCACATACTGCCCGGAGAGGTCAGTTTGGAAGCTCCTTTAGAAAACAAAATTAAAAGAACACATTATTCAGTTGAGGCTGCAGAGAGAGTAACATGTAGAATGTAATTACAGAAGTTGGAGTTTATCCAAGGCACCAGCATTCCCTGCTCTTGGGAATTCTCAGAAACAGCCATGCAAGATGGTACCTTTGGCAGTCTAGCCTTCTCTCACTCCAAGCAGGAAAGGGAATTAGAGGTCACTGCTTTGTTGATTATGTCTGTTGCCCAAGCATTCCCTAACAAGGTGAGGGGAAATGGCAGAAAGGATAAAAGGCTGGAGCCAGAGGATCTGGCTCAAATCTCAACTCTGTCCTCCTTCTTCCTCAGTTCCTCAAGTGTCAAATGAGGAGATTGGACTGGATTAGTGTCTCTGATTCCTTCTGGCTCTGAATCTAAATCTATATAGGTCATCCATTTCTCCAAGATTCATGATATGGAAAATATAGTGGTCAGAGCACTGGACTGTGGAGTAGGGAAAATCTGAGGTCTGGGCCTCCTCAGATATTTACTGTATGATGCTAAGTAAGTAAGCTATAAGTTGCTGTGCAGCTAGGTAATATATGGATAGGCTTGGAATTCAAAGACAGTAGCTCAAATCCACCCTCAGACATGTTAAATAAACCTTCATAGGTTTCAATTTCCTCAATCACAACATGAGATAATATTCATCAAATATTTAGTACAGTATTTGGCACATGGTAGACACAATATCTTACCTTTGGATTCCCTTTCAAATCTCTGTGCCTCACTTTCCTTATTTATAAAATGAAGGGGTTAACTTTCATCCTCTCTAAATTCCCTTCCATCTCTGCATCTTTGATCCTTGAGCTATCCAAGGATAGATCCATCTCTCTAGTGTTCTGTGCATTCTCAGCATTAAGGGAGATTATTTTCTTAACCTCAAACTCAAAATTCAAAGATTTTGGTCACTTCATCATGGTCATCATTTCTCCCTTAATCTTCTCCCCCTCACCAAAGGGTCTTGTCACTCAGATTGGAGACATGCCTCTGAACTAATATAGCAAGGGATTTTGTCATAATGAAAGGAATTCCATCTCAACAGGGCAAAGGAGGATCTTATGATGCAGACATACTAGGATTCTGAAACCAGACTTCTCTTTTAGATTAAAAGAAAAACCCAACAACTATTTTTAAATTTCTCCTCTTCTAATCCTTCCCTCCCTATATCAAGTTTGTTACCCAATCTTGCCAATTTCTCCCTCAAATTCTCAATCTCCCCCCCCATCCTAATTCAGACTCTCATCACTCCACCCTCTGAATTATTGAAATATCCTTGTTGGTTATCCTGATATGATCAACAATCTAGTCCAACCCCCTCCTTTTACAGATTAGGAAACCAAGACCCAGAGAATATAAACTGGCTGCCCAGATTCAGAAGTAGCATTCAAATCTTGGTCATTTGACTCCAAATCCATCACTCTTTCTAGTATATCAAGTGTCTCCAATTTTTTTCCCCAACCTTCTCCAATTTCTTTCTCCATTTATCCATTCTGTGATCCACTGTTAGGGTCATCTTTTTATTTTAAGAGTTTTTAAATTAACCTTTTTTAAAAAAAGAATTTTCCATTATATCACTTCCCTGATCAAGAACATCTAATGACTCCTGCTTCCTATAGCATCAAACCTAAAGTCTTCTTTCTTTCATTGACCTCTACAATCCAGAATCCTTTCTATTATCCAACCTTATTTTCTTTTGTTGTCTTCATACCCTCTTTTCTATTTGGACTGCTCTCTTCACTGTCCCATAAATAAGCAATATTCATTGTCTTCTTTGAACTTATATATACAAATTGTTATTGCTAATACTATACATAATGTTATTGCTAATCCCTCAAAGCTCCACAACTTCCCAGAAGGGAAAGAAACCCAAAAATATCCAATTACTTTATCAAGTCAAAATGCCTCTGTCCAACAGTGAAGAGAAGAAAAATTCACTTTTTCTCTCTGAATATAGGGTCTTAAATTTTTTCTTCCTTTTTAAAATTCACTTTTTTAAAAAATATCACCTTCAGTTGCAAACATTTCCCTGCCATGCCTTATGACATGGGAAATGAATTTAACAGGAAAGAAGAAAAAAAAATGTCTGACATTATCAAGCAATATATAGAGAGCACAACAGCACATGCAATACATTATACCTATAGGACCTTCTCCACCAGTTGCAAAAGAATTAAGGGAGATACATTTTCTCTGCTCTTCTCTAGGATCAAGCTTGGTCTTATAATGACAATTTAGTTTACTTTTTTTTGTTCTTTCCATTTATGTCATTGTAAATAGTTTTGCTTATTTGACTCTGAATCTATTAATATGCCTTCCCATGACTCTCTGAATTCCTCATATCCATTATTTAAAGCAGAGGTCTTCCATTATATTTATATGTATGTCACAAAGAGCAGCTAAGTGATACAGACCGTAGAGCCCTGGCATTGGAATAAAGAGGGCAGGAGTTTGAAACCAGTCTCAGACAATGGACACCTACTAGCTCTGTGATCTTGGGCAAGTCACTTAACTCTGATTACCTCCCATCCAGGGCCATCTCCCAGAGTCCTGATCCATATCTGACCACTGGACCCTGATGACTCTGGAGAAGAAAATGAGGCTGGTGACTCCATACAGCCCCACCCCCCAAAATCCAATTCATGTTTGTCATGGCATCATCTCCCTGATGTTGTAGTCTTCCAGAAGGAAGGACAAGCATTACCATCATTATCATCATCATCATCATGTCACAATTAATTTTGTCATTCCCTAATCAGACTATCTACTTTGTTTCTGGATATTTGTAATAGCAAAGAGTGCTGCTATAAATATTTAATAATAGGGGTCTTATTTTTCTATCTTTGTCCTCTTTGAGATTGTGTGATTTTTTTTCCTGAAATTTCACCAACATTGATTCTTTCCTTTTTTCATCTTTACCAATTTACTATTTTTAAAGTAAATTCTTGGAGTAATGTTTTAAATTTACTTTTTTAATATTATTGGTTTAGAATAACCTTTTATATAGTCTTCATTAATTTGAAATTCTCTTGAGAACTGTTCATATCTTTTGAATATTTTGTGGCTGATTTTGCAGGGCCAACCATTGTTCCTTTAAGCACTTTATAAATATCATTTCATTTATAACTCTCAAAAAACCTACAAAGTAGGTAGTGCTCTTATTCCATTTACCAATTAAGGAAACTGAACTTCGAGCCAAGATGGCAGAGAGAAGACAGGCACAGCTCTAAAATCTCCTCATCTTTCCCCATTTATGATATGAAACAAACCTCTTAACAGAAATCCAACCAACAAAACCTAGAAAGAAAAGCCAGGAGAAAGAACATCTACCTCAGAATTTGTCTTCCACAATTGTGGGTAAGTTCCAGCACAGAGAGTGGACTCTGCTGGGAGCACAGACTGGGGAGAGCTTGGGAGCCTGGATGAGCTGTGGATTAGCCTGATTAGTGGTGGGACTGGAGCCTGGGAGTCTGACCTGCTCAATCAGCAGTGGGGCTAGAGCCTGGTGAACCGTAGGGGCTTGGGTCAAGTAGGGAGCAGAGGCATTGGTGTTGCCACTGACCCTCAGGAGCTTGCCAGCAGGGCTAGAAGGAACGTTCTGGTGCCGGTTAGCTGCAGACATCATCCCTGAGTCCCTCTGGTCAGGAGGAACTTAGAGTCCAAGCCTCCATTTCAGTTGAAGCCTCTTCCCAGAATAAAAACAATTGCAGACCTTGTGCCCCAGGTGCAAGTGTGTGAGCAGAAGAACCACCTCAGCTAACAATAGGGAGAGTGATGACCTCACCCCAGAGTAGAGCCCACCATAGATTGAAGATAAAAGTAACAGCTTCAATCACTCCCTCCAGGCCAAGAGAGAGGGCCTCAATCAAGGCCATAGACACTCCAGAGAAAGTAAACAGCACCTCCTACTGGCAAGCTGGAGATATTATACTTAGTGACCAAAAACTCTAGCACACCCTACTGGTCAGCTGGAGATATTACACTCAGTGAGTAAAGCCTCTAGAGATCCCAATACCAAACCTCTGTGAAACAGGCCCCTCCCCAGCTCAAGGTCTTAGTAAAATGAAGAAAGACCAGTGTAAAGGAGGGTCCATAGAAAAAATTCTTGGAAGGAAAAGACCCTAACTCCGAGAGACCTAGAACTTCTTAGGAGAATGTGATCTGGTCTCCACCAAAGAAAGACTTCCTTGAAGAAATAAGTAAGGAGTTTAAAAATCAATTGGAAAATTTGGGAAAAGAAACCCACAAGAAGATTAACACCTTGCATCAAGAAAGCAATCATTGGAAAATACAATTGGGCAAATGCAAAATGAGAATAATTCTATCAGATCCTCAATTGGACAAATGCAAAAAGAAAATAATTCTCTGAAAACCTCAATTGGCCAAATGGAAATCTCTTTCAAAAATAGAACTGACCAATTGGAAAAGGAATTACAAAAGGTAAATGAAGAAAACTCTTCCCTAAAAAAAGAATGACTTCATGAGATAGCAAGAGCCTGTTAAAACCAAAAAATAGAGAAAATAGAAGAAAATGTAAAATACCTCATTAACAAAACCACTGACCTCGAGAATAGATCGAGGAGAGATAAACTGAGAATTATATGTCTTCCTGAAAACATTGAAGAGAAAAAAAGCCTAGATTTAATATTACAGGATTTAGAGATGGAAAATTGTCCTGATAGCATGGAACCAGAGGGCAAAATAGTTATTGAAAGAATACATCACTTCCCTCTGGAAAGAGATCCTAAAATGAAAACATCAAGGAATGTTGTGGCCAAATTCCAGAACTATAAGATATAAGAGAAAAATCCTGCAAGCAGCAAGAAAGAAACAATTTAAATACCAAGGAGCCACAGTAAGGATTATGCAGGACCTGACTGCATCAACATAAAGTGATCAAAGGGCCTGGAATGAGATATTCTGAAGAGCAAGGGAGCTTGGAATGCAGCCGAGAATCCACTATCCAGCAAAGCTAAGCCTTCTCTTTCAGGGGAAAAGATGGACATCAACAAAATGGAAGACTTCCAACAAGTCCTGATGAAAAAAACAAAGCTAAATAGAAAATTTGGACATCAAACAGGAGGCTCAAGAAACACGTGAAAAGGTTAAAAGGGGGGGGGGGTAAAGAAAAAAATGCTGTCCAATATGATGAAACTGGCTATATCCCAGCATAGGAAAAAAGAGTCTCATAATTTACTTAGCCAAAAATGATGGGCACTCACTCATGATTTATCCATGAGACTGCTACCCAATGGGATGAAACTGACTATATCCCTACTTGGGAGAAAGACTGTAATAACTCTCAAGAATTGTAACTCTATTAGAGAGAATATACTTAGCCAGAAGTGATGGATACTCAGAATTTTCTATGACTCAGATAGAATGATTTAAAAACACTTCCTCCTTATAAAGGGGGACAAGGAGGAGACTGGAGAAGGGAGGGGACTGAATGGGGTAAATCACATTACATTAAGAGGTACAAAAGACCTATGGTAATACAGGGGAAGAAGGGAGGAGATGAAAACACCTGAATCTTCATCTCATCAGACTTGGCTTAAAGTTAACTTATACACACTCAGTTAACTTAAAAAACATCTTACTTTTCAAGTATTAAAAGGGGGAAAGGGGAGGGGGGACAGAGACAGGGAGAGGGAGAAAAAGTGGAACTATCAGAAGGAAGGGAAGAGAAAAAGGGAAAAAGGGAAAGGGGAAGGGGTGGATATAGGAGGAAAAAACACACTGAAGGGGGTGGTATTCAGAAACAAAATATTGGGGAATACAGATAAAGAGGAAAAGGGGCAATAATACAAACAGAGGGAAGATAGCATGGAGGGCAATAAAGAGTTAGTTACAACTTTGAATGTGAATGGGATGAACTCTCTCTTTAAACATAAATGAATAGCAGACTAGATTAAAAACCAGAATCCTACAATATGCTGCTTACAAGAAACTCATTTGAAGCAGAGAGATACATAAAGAGTAAAGGTAAAAGGTTGGAGTAAAAAAAAAGCAGGGGTAGTAATCCTTATCTCAGACAAAGCAGCTGCAAAAATAAATAGTGTTAAAAGAAATGAGGAAGGAAACCATATCCTCCTAAAAGGTACCATAGACAATAAAGTCATTTCAATACTGAATAGGTAAGCACCCAATGGTATGGCATCCAAATTCTTAGAAGAGAAGATAAAGAACTACAAGAAGACACAGACAGCAAAACTCTACTAGTGGGAGACCTCAACCTTCTGCTCTCAGATTTAGATAAAACAAATCATAAAATAACCAAGAAAGAAGTTAAGGAGGCAAATAGATTGTTAGAAAAACCTAGATATGATAGACTGATGGAGGAAATCAAATGGGGATAGAAAGGAATATACCTTTTTCTCTGGAGTACATGACACTTAGACAAAAATTGACCATGTACTAGGGCATAAAAAACCTAATAATAAAGTGTAGAAAGACAGAAATGGTGAGTACATCTTTCTCAGATCACAATGCAATAAAAAGCATATGCAATATTAGACCAGGAAGATACAGACCCAGAACTAATTGGAAACTGAATAACCTCATTTTAAAGAATGAATAGATCAAACATCAAATTATAGAAAGAATTAATTATTTCTTCCTAGATAATGACAATAATGAAACAACATACCAAAACCTATAGGATTCACTCAAAGCAGCTGTCAGGTGATGTATTATATCTTTAGATGCTTACATGAATAAATTAGAGAAAGAGAAAATCAATGAATTAAACATGCAACTAAAAAAATTAGAGAAGGAACAAATTAAAGACCCCCAATTAAATACCAAATTAGAAATTTTAAAATTTAAAGGAGAAATTAATAAAACCAAAAGCAAAAAATATATTGAATTAATAAATAAAACCACGAGTTGTTGTTTGGTTTTTTTTATGTTTTTGCAAGGCAAAAGGGGTTAAGTGGCTTGCCCAAGGCCATATAGCTAGGTAATTATTAAGTGTCTGAGACCGGATTTGAACCCAGTTACTCCTGACTCCAGGGCTGGTGCTTTATCCACTGTGCCACCTAGCCGCCCCTACACGAGCTAGTTTTATGAAAAAACCAATAAAATTGATAAACCTCTGGTCAATTTGATTTTTAAAAAAAAGTAAACCAAATTTCTAGTATCATAAATGAAAAAGGTTGTGCAGCCTTGGGCAAGCCACTTAGCCCCATTTGCCTCGCAAAGCTCCCCCCCCCAAAAAAAAAACAAAAAAAAGAAAGAAAATGGTGAACTCGCCACCAATGAGGAGGAAATTAAAGTAATAATTCAGAATTTTTTTGCCCAACTCTATGCCAATAAATTTGACAATCTAAGTGAAATGGACAAATATTTACAAAAATCTAAGTTGCCCAGGTTAAATGAAGAGGAGATTAAATACCTAAACAATACTATCTCAGAAAAAGAATTTCAGTAAGCCATCATTGAACTCCCTAAGAAAAAAACTCCAGGTTCTGATGGATTCACAAGTGAATTCTACCAAACATTTAAGGAACAATTGGTTCCAATTATATATAAACTCTTTGGAAAAATAGGGGAAGATGGAACTCTGCCTAACTCTTTCATTGACACCAATATGGTACTAACACCTAAACCTGGAAGAGTTAAAACAGAGAAAGAAAATTATAGACCTATCACACTGATGAATATAGATGCAAAAATCTTAAATAAAATCTTAGCAAAATGATTACTACAAGTTATCACTAGGATAACACACTATGACCAAGTAGGATTTATACCAGGAATGCAGGGTTGTTTCAATATTAGGAAAACTGCTAGAATAATTAATTATATCAAGAACAAACCTATCAAAAATCATATGATTATGTCAATAGATGCTGAAAAAGCTTTTTTGATAAAATACAGCACCCATTCCTACTAAAAAAACACTAGACAGTGTGTGTAGGAATAAATGGACTGTTCCTTAGAATAACAAGCAGTATCTATCTGAAACCATCAACAAGCATTATATTCAATGGGGAGGCTAGAGGCATTCCAATAAGATCAGGAGTGAAACAAGGATGCCCATTATCACCACTACTATTCAATATCATATTAGAAATGTTACCTTCAACAATAAGAGAAGAAAAAGAAATTGAAGGAATTAGAATTGGGAAGGAAGAGACAAAACTCTCACTCTTTGTGGATGACATGATGATATACCTAGAGAATCATCTAAAAAACTACTAGAAATAATTGGCAACTTTAGCAAAGTTTTAGGATATAAAATAAACCCTCATAAATCCATGACATTTCTATATATGACTAGCAAGATACAATGGAAAGAGCTAGAAAGAGAAATCCCATTCAAAGTAACCTCAGACAATATAAAATACCTGGGAGTCTATCTACCAACGCAGATCCAAAACTTTTCAAAAATAATTAAAAAACAGTTTTCACACAAATAAAATCAGACTTAAATAATTGGGCAAACATCAACTGCTCATGGATAGGCTAAGCTAACATAATAAAAATGACAATTCTACCAAAACTAAATTACCTTTTCAGTGCTCTACCAATCAAAATTCAAAAAAATTAATGAGTTAGAAAAAGTTTTAAGTAAATTCATATGGAGAAATAATAAGTCAAGAATTTCCAGGGAATCAATGAAAAAAAGTGCAAAAGAAGGTGGCTTAGCCCTACCTAATCTAAAATTATATTATAAAGCATCAGTCATCAAAACTATCTGGTACTGGTTAAGAAATAGAGTGGTGGACCAGTGGAATAGGCTAGGTGCAATAGCAGGAAACAATTATAGTAATCTGCTGATGATAAACCCAAAGAGTCTAGCTATTGGGATAAAAACTCTCTCTTTGATAAAAACTTCTGGGAAAATTGGAAATCAGTATGGAAGAAACTTAGATTAGACCAACACCTCACACCCTATACCAAGGTAAGATAAAAATGGATACAGGATTTAGACATTAAAAAAAATATTATAAGCAAACTAGAAGATCAAGGACTAGTTTTCCTATAAGATCTATGGAAAAGGAAGCAGTTTGTGACTAAGGAAGAGATGGAGAATATCATTAAAAACACACCAGATAATTTTGATTACATTAAATTAAAAAGCTTTTGCACAGACAAAACCACTGTAACCAAGATCAAAAGAAATGTAGTAAACTGGGAAATAATCTTTACAACTAATGTTTCTGAAAAAAGGAATCATTTCTAAAATATATAAAGGATTGAGTCAAATTTTAAAAAAAAGCCATTCCCCAATTAACAAATGGCCAAAGGATATGCAAAGGCAATTTACAGATGGGATCAAAGCAATCTATACTCATATGAAAAATTGCTCTAAATTACTTATTAGAGAAATGCAAATTAAAGTTTCTCTGAGGGACCACCTCACACCTCTCAGACTAGTCAATATGACCAGAAAGGATAATGATTGTTGTTGGAAGGGTTGTGGGAAATCTGGGATACTATTACATTGTAGGTGGAGCTGTGAACTCATCCACTCTTTCTGGAGAGCAATTTGGAACTACACCCAAAAGGCAACAAAAATCCAGCAATACCACTACTGTGTCTAAACCCTGAAGAGATGATGAAAAAAGGGTAAAAACATCACTTATACAAAAATATTCATAGCAGCTCTGTTTGTGGTGGCAAAGAATTGGCAATTAAGTGAATGTCCTTCAACTGGGGAATGTTTTAGCAAGCTGTAGTATATGTATGTCATGGAACACTATTGTGCTATTAGAAACCAGGAGGGATGTGAATTCAGGGAAGCCTGGAGGGATTTGCATGAACTGATGTTCAGTGAGATGAGCAGAACTAGAAAACACTGTACACTCTAACAACAACATGGGGGTGATGATCAACCTTGATGGACGCACTCATTCCATCAGTGCAACAATCAGGGATAATTTAGGGCTGTCTGCAATGGAGAATAGCATCTGTATCCAGAGAAAGAACTCTTGAGTTTAAACAAAGACCAAGGACTATTACTTTTAATTTAGCCAAAAAAACAAAACAAAACATATCTTATTGTCTGATCTTGCTATCTCTTATACTTTGTTTCTTCCTTAAGGCCATGATTTCTCTCTCATCACATTCAGTTTGGATCAATGTATACCATGGAAACAATGTAAAGACTGGCAAATTGCTCTCTGTGGGGGATGGGGCGAGGGAAGTAAGATTGGGGGGAAATTGTAGAACTTAAAATAAATAAAAAATTTATAATAAAAAAAAAAATTAAGGAAACTAAGACAAAAGTTAAATGACTTGTCTAGGATCACACATCTAGTAAATGTCTGAAGTGGCATTTGAACTCAGGTCTTCCTGACTCTAGACTGAGAGTTCCATAGCATCACTTAGAGTTATCTTGTCAGTCTGTCAAAAAATATTTATCAAGTACTTGGTGGAAGCCACATTGTGCTAACAAAACTTAGGACACAACAAAAGGCAAAAAGGAAGGTGGGGAGGGGGAAAGGAGTTTGGAGTTTGATTAGGAGGGTGACAGAGTCAAACCTGTGTTTTAGTTAAATCACTTTGATGGTTGATTGGAGTGGAGAGAGACTTAAGGTAGGATGACCCACCAGTAGGCTATTATAATAATCCAAGTGTGAGTTAATGAAGGAATTAGAGTGGTAGCAAAGTCAGGAGAGAAGAGCAATGATGCAGAGATGAAACAGCAGGCTTGGATATGGGGGGGAAGGTGAAAGATAGTAAGGAGTTTAGAATGTGCCTCAGTTGAGAACCCGAGACACTGGGAGGACAGTGTTACCCTCAACAGTAATGGGAAAGGTAACAGACCAGAGTAGAGGGGAGTTGGAGGGAAGGATTCAGAAGAAAGATCTGTAAATTTCAGATGTCTTCTGGAATCCACTTTGAGATGTCTATAGTTGGAGATGGGAGATGGGCATCAGCAGAAAGAGTGGAACAGAAAAGGTACATTTGAGAATAGCCTGCATAGAAAAGGTAAGCAAATCCATGGGAACTGATTAGATCATCAAGTATATTATAGAAAGATAAAGAGAAGGGGGTCTAGGACAGACCCCTGGTCAAAGGATTGTTAGAGAGAATGATCTTGAAGAGGATCCACCAACAGAGACTGAGAAGGAGTAGTCAGATAGGAAGAGAATCAGGAGAGAGTAATCTCAAAAACCCTAGAGAAAAGAGAGTTTCAAGGAGGAGAAGGTGATCAAGAATGTCAAAAGCTGTAGAGAGTTCAAGGAGAATGAGGACTAAGGAAAGGCCATGGATTTGGCAACTAAAAGATCACTGCAACTGGAGAAGGCAGTTTCAGTGGAATGATAAGGTCAGCAGTTGAACTGTAAAAGGGTTAAATGCAGAGTGAAAGAAAAGAAATTAGGGGTACCTATTATAGATATTCTTTTCAAGAATTTTAGCTCCAAAAGGCAGAAGAGACATAAGATGCTATTTTAGTGGGAATAGAAGGATTAAATGAAGGACTTTTGAGGATAGGAGAGACATGGACATGTTTGTTTGCAATGGGTAAGGAACCAGTAGACAAGGAGATATAAAAAATAGAAGAATAAGTAAGGATATGTCTAAATCTGATATTCTTTAATTTTCTATTTCTGATTTAAAAATTAATCTCTTAACCTCTAATTAATGGTTATAAATCTGAATGTTGTCTCAGTGCAAAAATATCAGTCTGCTATGTAAGGCTGTCTCCAACATCCCAAATGTTGCCTTGGCCTGTGTCAATAATAACTGGTCAGCTCAATGAGAGCATCAATAAATTCCTTCACCTGGATCAACAAACCACAAGATAAGAGACATCTTGGATGAGGATAGGAAATCCTATTGTTATTTGTAAACATTTACTCTCCAGCTTAAGTGGGATTTTTGTCAATAGGAATTTGAGGCAAGCGTAAGATATGAGAAGATCATATTTTAAAACCATATTATCTATGTGAAATCTCATTGGTTATTTAACTCAGATTTTATTATTCTTTGTCTTTCTGTATAAAATGCCCCCAGAATTTTGTAACAGGTTTGGCATTTGTAAGAATGCGAACCAGCCATGGATTTTTAGTAAGATCTAGAGAATAAAACTTCATTTACAAAACTAACTTTATTTCATCTTTAACCTAAGAAAATTATGGTTAACAGATGACAAAGAAGATCCTCCTATTGGAAGATATAGGATGGAATTGTAATGTTTTGAGCAAATAGAAAAGTTAGTCTTGGCAAGAAATAAGTTACAAAATGCCACATGGGATAAAGGAGGAGATGATAGTTGAAGGCATATGAACGATATGAGATAAGGAAGAGGGAAGCTCATGGCAAATGGTCTTAATTTTTTTTTTTAAACATGAAGGTAAAGTTCCCAGAGAATAGGGTATAGTGGGGTGGGCTCTGGGAAGTTTAAGGAAGGATTAAAAAGGTTTGGAAGAGCCTCTGTGGAGAGTGGAATAAAGGAGGTAGTTGATAAGGGAAGTAGCTTAGCCATTGATATTATATAACATAAATTTGTTGTGGACCCAGTAAAAACGGTTGCATGATTTTTCTCATCAATCAGCAACAAGAAAAATTTGTGGATGTAGATCATGGGAGTGATCCAAGGCTTAGGCTTGTCAGAGAGCAATAGGTGAAATGATCTCAGGTCTCAAGAGAGCAATGTACAGTTGAATTGAGATCTAGGATGGTGAAAAAGAGAATAGTGGCCTGGGAGACAATTGAGGGTTCCAGGGATCAGAGGTAGACAAAGAGGTTGGCAAGGTAAGACAGATGGAGACAAAAACCAATAGTTTATGATAAGATGAGGAAATTTCCAAATTCTTGAACATAGAGGTCATAAAATTGAAGGTGATGGAAAGTTGCCTCTTAAAATCAAACCCATTTTGGAGATAGCTGATGCAAAGACATTTTCCCCCTGTCATGAAGGGCCTGGATGTACTTTTTTTTAATTTCTTTAATTCCTTGGTCCCAAGAAGGAAACTTGGAACTTCAGTACCTCTTAATTTCTTTAAAGGAACTAATTTCCCTTGAAATGGCTTGGGCTTTTAAGGTTTTAAACAGAGTACTGGTTTCATTCGCCCAGAAAAGGATATACACCGGAAGGATTTCTAATCTAATTTTTAATATATTCCATTGAAATTCCTCCTCTTCCCATGAGCTACCTCTCCATTAGAGTCTTGGACTGTGTTTATGACTTGTGACACTAATCTTTGGAAGTCCACTCAAGATAGAGAAACCACTCACATACTGAAAACTACCTCTCCTCTTCAACTTCCATCCAGGTCTCATCTTACTCAGTACTTAACCCAACTTCCTGTTTTCTTCTCAGGTTTTTGAATCAGTTTCTATTTTTTTTTAAATCCTCACCAAGGAAATCTTCAACTGAATCATCTTGACTTACATGCTATTTTCTGTTACTATTCTTGTTTCCTAAAAAAAAAATCATAAACTTTTTGAGGACAAGGCAATATGTGTCTATTATCTCTTTATACCCTCTAGTGTTGAGCATATTATAAGATTTCAATAAAGACTTGTTGACTAATTGACTGAAGGGTTGCTATGGTATATTAGGAAGTTCTTGGCACCACACTTAGTGCTATGACCCAGAAGCTAAGAAGCATTGATGAAAGGCATTGGGATAATAATCCTAACCACCTCCAGGGCTTCTGAGAGAAAGAGAAAGGTCTCTCTGGGAGGAATCCCAAAGCCAAGAAATTGTAAAGGACTCTACTACTACTAATCACTACATGTCAGCATTTAATAACAACCCTTAACTGAGCCCACAAAGCCCCAGGCTGCTCTCTTATAATATCTTTAAAATGCCAGAGTCCCTCCCCAATCCCTCCCTCATAGGCATTTAAGAAACAAAGAGCCTCTAGGGCTGAAAAGATCTAAGCCTGCCCAGATACTAACTTGCAGTACAATCATTTACATCTCAGTTTCTCCATCTGTAAATTTAGGGAAATAATACTAAACTTTCTATTGCTCTGGTGCTCTGGGCAAAGATGGTCTAGCATGATAAGATGGTGGAATGGAATGACCCAATAAAAATACACTGGATATTAGTTCTCAGTTATTTAAAGTGTTTGTGTGTGTGTGTGTGTGTGTGTGTGTGTGTAAGAGAGGTAAGGAAAGAGAAAGGAAGAGAGGGAGATGGGGAAAGGAATTAAAAAGCAGGGGAGAGGAAAGAAGAACGAGGGAGAGGAAAGAAAAAGGAATAAGGAGAAAGAGATAGAAGAATGGCAAAGAGAAAAAGGAAGAAAAAGAGGAAAGAAATGAGGGAGGGGGGGAATAAAGGGGAAATGAAAGAAAAATAGAGGAGAGAAGAGAGAGAAAAAGAAGGAAGAAAAAGGTAGAAAGGAATGAGAATTGGAGAAGGGGAAGTGAAAGAGAGGGGAGGAGAGTGAGCAGAGAGGTAAGGAGGGAAGTTATTTACTCCCACAGGGATAAATTGAATTTTCAAAATGAATGGAAATGCTTTTGTCCTTTCTAAAGCAGCTTGTGGAAGTTAGTTTCTCCCCATGGTCCACCAATCACAGGCATTCCAAACATGAATAAACTACTTCTCTTAAAACAAGCAGGTTCCCCTGAGGCCTAGGCTTACCAAGAGGGTATTAGGTCTTGGAATTCTAAGAGCTCCCCTCCCCATGGAGGACCTTGGTAATCTGAGCAGTGAAAAGACACTCCCTCTGGATCCCAGTGAGACTCCTATCTTATTCCAACATATTTTTAAGCCATGAGCCAACTGACTGGAATGCTTCTTGCTTCCTCAGGAAACCTGAGCCTACATTAATGTACCAGCTTAGAGAGATGGAGGGGACCTCAAGGAGTAATTTAATTCTTCCCCACCCCCCCTGCTCTTAAACTACCCTGGGAAAATGGCCATGTTCCATTTCTAAAATGGTCTTCTGAGGGGTACCATGCTTTAGTGGAAAGTGCATCAAACTCAGAATCAGAAAATTCAGGGGAAATCTTGGATCCCACATTAGTTGTTGTGTGACCCTGGGTAAGTCAGGTCACCTCTCTCCTCAGTTTCCTAGTCTAGGAACAAAAGGGTTTAGAGGTGGGAGAGGAACTGAAAATCTTCTAGTTCAAGCTCCTCAGTTTACAGACAAGGAATCAAAGGTGAAGAGAACTGAGATGAGACAAGCAGGTTCATGCAGGTGGCCAGGTGCTGTAGCTCCAGATATGTCCTTTACATTACATTTACTGTTTTTAAAAGGATAATGTTGTTTTCCTCTTTCCTAGTCAGGTCTCATCTGCAGCAAGAAACTCCATTCTGGACACCATATTTTAGATGGAGAACATACAGAAAACTTAACCAGGATGGTGAGGCCTGAACCATGCTCTATTAAAAGAACTAGACATGTTTAACCCTAAGGGAAGGCTCAACTTCTCAAGTTCAAATCCATTGCACACACTTGCTATCTGAGTGACCCTGGACGAATCACTTAACCTTCTTTGTCTCAGTTTGCTCATCTGTGAAATGAGCTGGGGAAATAAATGGCAAAAGCCAGCCGAACCTTTGCCAAGAAATCCCAAAACCCACAAAGAGTGGGTCACAAGGAGTCAGAACAGATTGAAATGACTCAAAAACAATAATTATCAAATAATAGGAGGTCTTAAGGGGAAATGGAAAGAAGCTGCACAGAGGCAGATTTAGATTTGAAGTTAAGAAAAATTTGCTAATCATTATAGTTAGTTATTCACAAATGGAATGAGCAGTTATACAAAAATGAATCCTCAGAAATGAATGAATGGATGAATGACTGGAAATAGAAAGTAGGTATTAAGTGGTAGTTACTGTACCAAGCTCCGAAGATACAAAATGATCCTTTACAGAATATAAGGAACATGAATTCTAATAAGAGAAGAGAACACATATATAAGTAAGTAGTAGCAAGGGGAGAGTTTTTGGGATAGTGTTAGAAGAAGAATTGCAATTTAAGCCATAAGGCAAATGATTGGCATATCCTTTCTGAAAGTGCTGATTTTATTGCTACTCTCAGAGTTCACTTTAGAAATGGATGACTTAGTTGGGAAGAAGATTATTTGCCAAGGTGGGAGATACCTTACAAGGGAACATAAAAGGCAATGTATTGCTCCAAGTCAATTTAAAAAAGCATCATCCACCAAAAACAGGAGGATCTTGAATTCTCTATAACTTTCAGATAGTTGAGGCAGTTTCTAGAGTTTTTTGATCTCTTGGTGGCAAGTTAAACTTTTCATTGCTATTCTAATTTGAAATGGCTTTTACTTTTTTTATTTAAAATCCATTGTCTTGGGGCGGCTAGGTGGCGCAGTGGATAGAGCACCGGCCCTGGAGTCAAGAGTACCCGAGTTCAAATCCAGCCTCAGACAATAATTACCCAGCTGTGTGGTCTTGGGCAAGCCACTTAACCCCATTTACCTTGCAAAAAATAAATATAAAAAAAATAAAATAAAATAAAAATTAAAAAATTAAAAAAAATAAAATCCATGGTCTTTCAGCAAAAAGACAGTTCATACAGAAATGAGTCCCACACTTGAATCACCCATTTCCTATCTAGGCAACTGGTAGTACAGTAATAAAGCACTGGGTCTGGAGTTTGGAAGACTCAAATCAAATTCTGTCTCAGACTAACTGGATGACCCTAGGAAAGGTGTTTAACTTCTATTTGCCTTAATTTCCTCAGCTGTAAAAAAGGGAATAACAGTACCTACCTCCAAGGGTTATTGTGAGGATCAAATGAGATAAATATTTCTCTTCATGACTTCATGACTGACATTGATTTTCTTAGAGCTAAACATATATTATTTTTTTTTTAATTTTTTTAGGTGTTTTTTTTTAAGTGTCTGAGGCCGGATTTGAACTCAAGTACTCCTGACTCCAGGGCCGGTGCTCTGTCCACTGCATCACCTAGCCGCCCCCTAAACATATATTAAATGAGAAATATATATATATATATGTATATGTATGTATGTATATATATATATATATATACACACACACAAACATAATATTTGTAAAAAAAAAAGTGCTCAGCACAGTTTCTAACACAGAGTAGGTAGTATATAAAAGTATATTTCAAACTATATTAAAATGTAACTGAGAAATCTTTAGCAAAATAAAAATATAATACAATCTAGGTAATGTTAATTTGTGGTTTTTCCAAGTCAATTTGTGGCTTGAAGAGATCCATTTCTATTTAAGTTTGTCAATACAGTTCTAAGCACCTCTCAAAGACCATCCACTGCAGAGAAAATTACAACTCCTATCAGTAGAAAGATTTCCTTACTCAGGAGTTCTTGCACTGATGTATCCTCTAAGGCATTCTCCCTGCTTCTTGACTCTCTTCTTGAGGAAAGAAGTATTCACAAACATGTGGTGCCTTTGAGTAATCTATAATCTCTAGAATTCTTTCATCTTTTTTTTTTTTTGGTTTGGTTTATTTTTTTAGGTTTTTGCAAGACAAATGGGGTTAAGTGGTTTGCCCAAGGCCACACAATGCATTTTCCAAGACCTACCCTCTGCTCCATCCTCATATTGAAATGACTTGGATTAAAGTACGTGCTGTTTAGGGGCAGCTAGTTGGTACAGTGGATAGAGCACCGGCCCTGGAGTCAAGAGTACCTGAGTTCAAATCTGGCCTCAGACACTTAATAATTACCTAGCTGTGTGACCTTGGGCAAGCCACTTAACCCCATTTACCTTGAAAAAACCTAAAAACAAAACAAACTATATATTGTTTAAATTGGTGAGACTTGCAAACATTTTTGCAGGATTCCTCTACCTTCTCAACATCTGCAATTCATGTTGGTACATGAGATGCAATTATCCTTGAGGGGACCTCTTAGTAAATGCTCATCATGCCACTGCAAAATGGGATAACCAAGTCCAACAAACAATGGACCCATGGTGCACTTTAATTTGTTAGAGCCATTAATCATTTGAATCTTGTTCCTCTTAGATATCAGACTGATTTGATTGTATCTTTCTGCTAGAGGGCATTCATTACTTGATTTCTTTCAGTATCACTTGTGGTACATGAACACATGAACCTACTTGTGGGGCATAAGTAAACCTGGCAGTGAACAAAATGAACTAGGAAGCTGTCCAAAACTAGAGGGTGGTGGGGGTGGGAAGGAATGGAGAAGTGTGAAAGGACAAATAAAGAATATCAAATACTGTTTCAATTTCAATTTGGACCATCTTGCAGAGGTTATAAAATTTAGGCAATTTTTATGTGTACCAGTACCTATCCCTGTTGATGGGCCCCGTGATTTCATTCTCAGCAACTCTGTCAACTTGGGTGAGTCAACTTTAATCTTTAGGAGACTCAGTTTCCCAATATGCAAAATAAGGGGCTTCTCTAGATCTTCAAAGTTCCATTCATTTTTCCAGATCTTATGAATATTTCACCTTTATAAATGAGATAGTTCCCCATCATATTTTTTCAGACCCTTGTAGTTACTAATACCCCTCGAATTATTTCACATTAATTTTGTACATACTTTTTGTATGTTCCCATTATCTCCCTCCATAGACTATATGCTCCTTGAAAACAGGGACCATTTAATTTTTCAATGTCCCCCAGTAACTCTCAGGTGGCTAACAAATGGTAAGTAGTTAATAATACTTGTTGAATGAGACATATTATATATATATATATATATATATATATATATATATATATGTACTTAGTTATGCATGCATTATTTCTCTCAGTATAACATAAGCTTCCTGAGAATAAGGATTGCTTCAGATTTGTCCTTTCAACCTCAGCATTTAATACAATGCCTAGAAGAGCATTGTATGTACTCTATACTTGCTAACTGTTATGTGGAAAAACTATCCAAGTTCCCATTCCCTTATACCTAAACAGAAAATTATGATGGCAACCAACCATATCATATGTGATTTTAAGTTCATGCACAGAATGATCATCAGTTTTATTGCACAGATTCATCACAGGGCTAGATAACAAGAGTAGTCATTAACAAAGGTGGATGTCACCACTTTGGGACCTAGCATCCACACCATGGAAAATACATAAAATGAAACCCCTCCACCCCCACATACCAATCTGATAATCTTTCTATAAAGGTAATCCCCTAGAATGGAAAAAGTCTCTGATGAGTTAATGAATACTTTAGACACAGATGAGTCCAACCCATGTGATCCTGAAAGTCCATTCATGCGACATTATTGCATTTTATTATTATAACTATTTGTAATGGGGATTACATTATAATAATACATATAAATTAAATTCTATATGTCACCCATGACAAGTTTTTGTTTGGTAATGCAGTCCAGTACAGCTAAAAGGTTGGACACCTGTGCCTTAGAGTTTATGTTTCTTTGGAACATTGAACTTCTTCAGTGACTTGCTACCTTAAATCAGGTTTGTCCCCTGGCTCCCCTCTGCCAGCAGCAGCCTACAGTCAGAGTGACTTTCTCTTTTTCCTATGTGTTGTGAATGCCTATGTAATTATCTGTCTTTTGTTGCCCTTTCTCTCTTTCTGCTCCCTTTACTTTCACCCCATTGAAAAAGGTTAAGTACAACTCCAAATACATTTTTGCATTTAATAAACAACAGCAGAATGAAATAAAAGATTCTAATGGGAGTCATCCTTGCCCCCTATGTTCATAGAAAAACCTAGGTTTTTAATGGCTCATTTTTCATTGTATCATAAGAGGGTATTCCTACTGCCCATTCAAACACATTCCAGAAGCTTATCTTACCAGGAAGACTGTCAGACTGGTATGTGGGGGTGGAAGGAAGGTGATTATCCTTCTTGGAAGATTTTCCACGGTGCATATGCCAGGCCCATTCATTTGAGAGGTCAAGTGTTGGCTCAGTTAGGAGTCTTAAGTTGGTGGGGATTCTATTTTGGAAAGGGTAGGGAAAAGGATAAAGAAGGAGGGGGAGGTCTCACTGTCATTCTACTGAAAATACTCAGAATGTTCTCCCTAAAGGGAGCACATGAACCTGTAGTTTGATGGGAGCCACTCTATCTTCAACTGACGGAATTTAGCAGATCAGTTCTGCAGTTGTCTGACACATGGTGATAATTGTCAGAAGGGACAAGAAAGCAAGCAGGAATCTGACCCTTAAAAAGAAAGTGGGTCCAGCAGAAGGAGGGCACAGCCCATTAGCAGGTCATGGAATTTTCACTGGCTGACATTTCACACCATGGTTGTAGCTGCCAGAAAAATAATATGATGGTAGAGATGTCTCCTTCAAAATCACCTTGAATAGGTGATGCAGAAAGTTCTGGTATAAAGCAATTGAAAGTTGGCATGTTCATTTGGCACAGTGACTTTTATGACACTTCATAGGTTAATTTTTTTTTATTTAAACTCTAAAACCAGGACAATATTTAAATAGACTTTTCTCTTTCCCCTTAAAGCAGTACCAGTATTTAAGTAGTTATTTCTTAGGGAGAAAAAGGATAATCAGAGAAAAAGTTAAAAAATATATATATGACACCATCCATTCCCTATAGTTTACAATCTAATATGGGAGAAAAGACAGATCCCTACAAGGAAGCACATAGGATAATCCTTTGGGACTTGGTTTTTTCATCTGTAAAATGCAAATTAAAATAACTTTTGAGATATCATTTCACATTCATCAGATTGGCTAAAATGACAGGAGGGGGAACAAATGTTGGAGGAAATGTAGAAAAATTGGAATACTAATACTCTGTTGGTGGAATTGTGAACTGATCTAACCATTTTGGTAAAAAAAAATTGGAATTAAGCCCAAATAGTTACTAAACTGTTTATACCCTTTGATTCAGCAATATCACTTCTGGTTCTATTTCCCAAAGGGATTAGGGGAAAAGGAAAATAACCTATGTTTTCTAAAATAATAATGGTAGCTATCTATGTGGTGGTAAAAGACTGAAACGGATGGGATGCTCATCAATTGGGGAATAGCTAAACAAGTTGTGGTATATGATTGTGATGGAATCTATTGCACTGTAAGAAATGATGAGTTGGTTGATTTTAGAAAAATATGGAAAGACTTGAATTAAATAATAAAAAGTAAAGGGAGCAGAACTAAGAAAACACTGAAAACAATAATAGCAATATCATTCAAAGAAGAACTGTGAACGACCAGTTTATTCTTATTACAAATACTCATATCAACTACAAAGATGAAGAAAGATGCTATCCACCTCCAGAGAAAGAATTGATAAATAGAAGTATACATCTGTCAAAAGATGATCTTATCTAGTGTGGAGGGAGGGAGACAGTTTGTAACTAAAAATATAAAAAATATGTAAAATTATTTTTTAAAAATGAAGAGTTTGGAGTGATCACTAACATCTCTTTCATAGCTTCAACATCTTGTAGTATTAGATTATGAGTGGTATAACAAGGACTATATTAAAATAAAGGAAGGGACAAATGGGAGAAAAGTTGAAGGTAGGATAATGGAGAGGACAGATGATCAATTGAAGGTATAGTGGGAAGAACAACAGACTTGGTTCATGTCACAGTTCTGATACTCACCATGTAACCAATTGTACCTCTACTGCTCCCCAGTTTATCTAAAATGGAAATAATGAAGCACCATATACTTCAGAGAGTATATGGAAATGTGAATTATTGTGTGTATAGTGGAAAGAGGAGTGAGTGGTAAGAAAACAGACTCAAGGTCCACCAACTCAATCACCTCCACAAATATGCTCTCTTGTTCTGGCAGACCGTGATTGCTATAATCTTCAGTAAGTCATCCTATTTAATAGCAACCAGGTAACTGTCCATGTCTTCCTTTATAAGGAAGGTCTGTTTGGGATTCACATTTATCTATCAGGTCAGTGTATTCTGGAAGGTGATGTCATGTAACAGGGGGAAAAAAACCTAGCACAACAAAGAACTGAAGTTTGAACAGATCTGAATTCTAGTTCTGTCAAATTCTACCTGTGTGATCATAGACAAATCACTTAATCTCTCTGGGTCTCAGTTTCATTATCTGTAAAATGAAGGGACTTGGCTAGATGACCTCTAAAATTCCATCTAAATCAATCTATAATACAAAAAAAGAACATTCTGAATGTATAAATAAATGAGCTATTTTAATATTCACATAACCAGATATTAATATCCATCACAGAGGTATGCTGTCAGATTGGCACATTTTTCAAGGATAATACCGAAAGATAATTTCCAAAAATAGTTTTTAAGACTTTTTTTCTTCCCCACTTTTTCTGGTATTGTGTCCAGCTTAAGAATTCATATTTTAAGAAGAATGAGAAGAAAATTGAAGAGGGGGTGCATAGTAAAAAATATCAAAGCCTTAAGGGCTTGAAAAATAGGACCCCAGAGGTACAATTATAATAGTTAGCTGTTTGGCCTGGAAAGCAGAAGACTAAGTAGAAAATTAGCAAATCAAATAAATGAAAGTTTACTATAAGGGAAAAACTGATGAGTTGCTTACTATCTTTATATAGAGGAAATTAATTTAAGTCATAGAGGTCATAGAAGTCATAGAGTCTTGGACCAAGACTCTCCAATAGAATTTCAGAGGAATTAGAGCTGGATAGACTAAAAAGCCCAACCTCCTGATTTCATAGAAATGTACCTAAGACCTCAAGAGGTATAAAAATTTCTGTAAAATCATTTAAGTAGCCAGGCCAGGAATCCAAACTGGATGCTCCTCTAAATCAAGCAGTTTTTCCCTACACCATCTTGCTCACCACAAATACACTTTCTGTTACCAGTAGGTAATCTTGGCACTTCCTCAGTCCTGCTCAGCTCTGAAGCTTAGTCCCAAGGAATTCCAAGTCCACTATGGAAGTTTGCACAAACTCCCATTCAGGGGATATCCTAGGAAGTATGGTGCTCTCCATGGTGCTCAGAGGCAACAAATCTTTTCCTCAGGTTCTATTTTTCAGGGAGAATACCAATTTGTTGTTAAACCACAAGTTATAGATCTCTGGTTTTATCCAATCAAAAAGTAGCCTAAAGAGTGGCCACTTAAATAGCCACCTACACCTACATTTTGAATTTATTATATTTAAGGGAGTCTTAATAATGAGACCTTGACATAATGAAATTTTGTTTTCATAGAAACAATCATGCTGAGATTTGATATGAAGAAGTTTTCACTCAACATAGAACTGATACTCAAACTTTTCATACATAACTAATGCACAATTCATAATAAAATAGCAAACAAGGGATTAGAAGGATTCCAGACAGGACAAAAGTTCGAACTCAGGAGTTCTAGGAAATAAACCATTTAAATTTGTTTAATTCTTTCATAGATTTTCCCCCATTCAGTCTTGACTCAGACTTCCATGGTCCCTCCATGAAGAGTCAGAAATTTTCAAGGACTCTAAAGCTGGCCCTCAAGGCAAAGAAGATGAACTCAGAATTCAAGTAAACTCAGGAGTGGGAAAAAGCTGTAATCTGAGATGTTCAGTGTCCAATAACTGGTAAGGATCTCTTGTCTCTTCTGGCTACAGCAAACTCAACTCTCCTAAAGAAGGATAAACACTAACAAGGAAAAACAAGTGACCATAGTTCCAGGATTCCCCTCTCAGTCTTAATTAAGACATCCTTCAGACACAGCTGCATTATGCAGATGTCCTGTCTGGGTCTGCGTACCTTTGGATTTCTCAACTGCTCATGACCCTCCAGAACCGGTCATACAACCAGGTTTGAACCCAAAGAAAAAGTAAACGATGAAGGCAAAGTTATTGTTCTCCATTTTAGGGGCCATATCCCCAACTTTATTATGTATAAATAGCCAGCAATAAGTTTCCTAGGCTCTGAAACATCCTACAATGGATATTAGGATACTTAGAAGTCCTTGAATGTAGGAAAGAAGCCTGAGATTCCACTTTAGAATTAGTTTAATTATGACTGATGGCCACTTGGAGATTTTGTCCTATTCATTTTCCATTAGCCACTGAGATAATTAAAAAAAAACCACAATAACAAAGCAGTCCTGGCCTCACTCTGGCTGTCAAAGTGGCAACCACAGATGACTCCAAAACACCTGTTCTCTCTTAAGCTGAACTGTCCTTGACCAGATGTTACCCTGAGAGGCTAGCAATTCTTATAGTTCCATTCTTAGGATCACCAACATTCCAGTACTGGCAAACAAATGCCACCAGATGAGTTTCCTAATCTCCAGACTTTACTCATAGGATTCCATATTGAATCGCCTGTAATATGATAGGGAGGCTTTCCAATATTCTATAGAGAGCACCACTCAAGAACCTTACTTTCCATTCCCTACTTTATCACTGATTTTCTGGGTGACCAGAACAAATAATTTAACTTCATTATATCTGTTTATCCATCTATGAAATGGGCACATCTGCCTTGTCTGTTTCATAGGATCTTTGAGAGTATTAAATGAGATATAATAGATATGAATGTCCTTTAAAGTAAATATGGGAACTTCCACAAGTGTGACTTATTAGATCTTAGATCTAAAGCTCAAAGGGATGGCATCTAGTCAAACTTATTTGTCTTACATAGAAAGACATGGAAGTCAAAGCAGGTTAATTGACTTGCTCAAGAGTAAACAGGCAGAGGGGCAGCTAGGTGGCGTAGTGGATAAAGCACTGGCCCTGGAGTCAGGAGTACCTGGGTTCAAATCCGGTCTCAGACACTTAATAATTACCTAGCTGTGTGGCCTTGAGCAAGCCACTTAACCCCATTTGCCTTGCAAAAAAAAAAAAAACCTTAAAAAAAAGAGTAAACAGGCAGTAATCAAGCACCAGAGATTGCACAGTCATGTTCAGATTTGTGCCAGCAAGAATCTATTCATGTGTCTCCTTTCAGCATTTGCCTGTGAATGGGCTGAATTTCTGGTCACCATCCATTTCAGTCCCAATACAGGATAATATGGAGTACAAGTAGATGAGCCTTTGGTTCCCTCTCTTCCTTTGTGTTCAGGTGTCCCCAGCAGTATACTAAACACATAGTGTTCATGTAAATACTTGCTGCCTGAAGTGACAAGAAGTTTTGTCAAACTCCTACAAGCAAATTGACTTTCCTTCCCCATTTGCCTCTCAGGTTTTTACAATAACTAATGATTCCTTGGAAAATCTGGCACTTTTTGATGGCATAGTGTTAGGCCTGGAGTCAGGAAACTCTCACTTCAAATCTGGCCTCAGAGACTTAGTAGCTGAGCAAGTTACTTAATCTTGCTTGCCTCAGTTTCCTCACTTGTAAAATTAGCTGAAGAAAGAAATGGCAAAGCACTCCAGTATTTTTATCAAGAAAATTCTAAATGGGGGTCTGAAAAGTCAGACATGAATTATAACATTCTTTCCCTAGGTTGTAGGTTAGAGCAAAGTGGGCTTCATTAGTTCAGGTGACTATCTAACAGATCTAATTGTTTTTCATATTTCCTCATGTTTAGAGCCATCCATGGGGAATGTTAAACTTAATTTTTTTTTCCTTTACTGAGAATTAGGTTAGAGTTGTTACTTGTTACTGTATCTCCTCACTGGAGAGTTCGCCAAAGATTTTTGTGGAGCTCTTTTCTGAGAAGGATAAAATTATGGAAACATCACCAAGTAGATGGGACTGGGTAGGCAGGTATTCAAAGAAGAGATAAGTCATATATTGGGGGGGAAAAACATTTCTGAAGGGAAAAAAATACCAAAATGAAGATATATTTTCTCTATCAATTAGTATTTGTTGAGACCTAGTTCCCTCATGGCATCTAAGTATACTAAGTATTATGAGGGAGTTATTAACCATGGTCCATGTCCTCAAGAAATTTCCAATCTAATTGAGGAATTAAGATGTGTACTACTAAAACCACTAAAATAATGGTCTTCAAAGTAAGAGCAAGCCTCTTGGAGAGTCATATCCTGAACCCAAGGGGCATATCAATCCATAGGATTGTAGAATGGGAAAATAGGCTACATTTCACCCTCCCAGAAGAGTCACTCATGGCATATGATCATTTATATAAATTTATATAAAATTCTTATTTTTATAATTGTTCTGCCAAATACAAATTAGAAAAGCACTGAAAATGGCTTCAAGTTGTGTAAAGAACACACCACTAGAAGACATAAATACTGGGTTCAGCTCCTAGCCTTATCATTGGCTCACCATATGACTAGGCAAGTTACATCCCTCCTTTATGACTCAGTTTCCTCAGATGTAAAATAAATTGTACAAGATTATTCACCAAGTTCATTCTAATACTAATATATGCAAGACTGACTAAATAAATAGGCTCTCATTTGCTCACGGTTTAGGGGTGGCTAGGTGGCGTAGTGGATAAAGCACCGGCCTTGGAGTCAGGAGTACCTGGGTTCAAATCTGGTCTCAGACACTTAATAATCACCTAGCCGTGTGGCCTTGGGCAAGCCACTTAACCCCGTTTGCCTTGCAAAAACCAAAAAAAAAAAAAAAATAACCTCTCACACCCAGCAAATGTGTCTTTCTGCCAGCAATTATGACATTAAACACAACTGCAGGTGTTCAAGGATTGGGTAAATCCATGGCCAAACACAACATTTATACTTTTGCATGGAGATAATGGTACCCAAAACTGGTGCTTCAGGGAGGCAGGTGATGGACAGATGAAACAGAAAGGCATGGGCCCCCATGATGAGTACTGCACAGATGGATAAATGCATTATGGATGGGCTGCTTTATATTTTTCTGTCTCTGCTGTCTCACCAAATGGCTAATGCCAAAGGTCAGGAAAAAAATTCCATGTGAAGTGGATTAAATCTTAATGAGTTTGGACTGACTTGTTTTGGCTTTGGAACTCATTAATATAATTTGTTACCATCCCTAACCCAGTCTCTATACTGACTCTCACCAGGAAAATATGGTATCAATATAGGGTTTTAAAACAACTAAGTTATGTTATACAAAGATAGAAACCAGTCAGGATATTTCATTGTTATAAAGAAATCCCAGAAAAGGAAATTTCCTCCACCACTGCAGGTCTGCACCTTGTCTTCAACTTAGTGTCTTGAGAGAGATTCTTTGGAAGGAAAAAATAAGTATTTATTAGGTACCTACACGTCAGCTACTTTGGTGCCTGAGTTACAAGTTACAAATATTTTCTTATTTATTCCTCTCTCAATAACCCTGAGAGGTTGGTGCTATTGTTATCTTCATCTTACAGTTGAGGGAACAGAGACAGACTGAGGCTAAGGGACTTGTCTGAGGTCTCATGGCTAGTTAGTGCCCGAAGCCACAGTTGACCTCAAGTTCTCTTGACTCCCAGTCCAGAACTTCATCTGCTGCACTGCCAGCAGCCCCAGTATCAGATGAGCATTCATAGGCACTAAGATATGGCCAGTATGGGAGAAAGCCTGTGCTCCAGTCTTCCTGGTTCCAAAGATAGCTCTACAGCCCAGCCATCATATTATCTGCCGCTCAAATAACTAAAATGTTTATGTCCTTTGGCTCAGAGATCCCCCCACCAGTCACCTACCTCAAGAATGTCAAAGACAGGGGCAACTAGGTGGCATAGTGGATAAAGCACTGGCCTTGGAGTCAGGAATACCTGGGTTCAAATCCGGTCTCAGACATTTAATAATTACCTAGCTGTGTGGCCCTGGGCAAGCCACTTAACCCTGTTTGCCTTGCAAAAACCTAAAAAAAAAATGTCAAAGACAGAAAGATGACTTAAGTGTGGGACTTAGCAAAATATTCATTGCACTACTTGTGTTAGCAAAGAACTGGAAATAAAGATTATATCTGTAAGCTGGAGGATGGCTAAGCAAATTATAGTGCATTAATATAATGGTACAGGGACAGCTAGGTGGCACTATGACAAAAGTGCCAGGCCTGGAATCAAGAAGATTCATTTTACAGAGTTCAAATTTGTTGTCAGATACTAACTGTGTGAATCTGGGTATGCCACTTAGCCCCTTTGCCTCAGTTTCCTCATTTGTCAAATGAGCTAGAAAAGGAAATGGCAAATCATTCCAATATCTTGGCCAAGAAAACTCCATATGGGGTTGCAAAGAGTCAGACATGATATGACTGAACAACAAATATGACATAGGAGTACAGCATAGGAAATGATGAATATGAAGACTCATAAAAGTGCAAGGGGATAATATGAACTGATGCCATGTTATGGAAGTCTATAAAAATCAATATGTATGACGTTTACTACAATGTAAATAGAAAAAATATGACAAAAAGTAAAACTGAATATTATAAAATTATAATGACTAAGCTTGGACATGATGAAGAGATAAGAAAATAAAAAGGCGGGGACTATGAGAAGAAATATAGTTAGAGAAAGCTGATTGGCATATTTAGTTTCCCTGAGATCCTTTTTCCTGATTTAAAAAAATATAATAAAATTTAAATACAAAGGATGACTTATTAAGAGTATTTTGGGAAATTAATGGGATAGAAAAACCAAAATACATAAATAATGTTTTAAAGGTTTAAAATTTTTTCCTTTGGACTTCTCTAGCTTATACATTTCTTAAATTCTCATGCAGTTGTAGTTGTTTTCATACAGTAAGTTGAGCCTTTCTATAGTCCAATAATTGTTTGATGAACTCAGGAAAGTGATCCAATGGCTCTCATTGCCTAAGATAATAATACCCCCATATCAGAAAAACCAATGATATAGAGTCAAAGACTACCTCTAAAAAAAAAAAGATTACCTGCCATATATTAGCTGCATGATTTTCTCACTGTGATATCCATTTGGTCTCAGTTTCCTTATTTGTGAAATGACAATAATTCTTCTACTATAATACCTACCTTATATAGTTATTTGGGAGGAAATCTCAATAACCTGTAAAACATTCTAAAAATGTGAGCTATTTTTAAGATTGTGGGTACAATTCAAAAAATAAAAGCATTTCTTTATATTTACAAAGGACCAAGAACTCATTTCTCTTTACTGATGTTGTGCTTCTTCCAATATGCCATAGCTCAGGATGATTTGCCCAGCTAACCTCTTGGGTAACTAGGATCTAAGGGTATCTCTTGGCTTCTCACAGTGGGCTGAGGATTTTTTCACTTTTACTTTTTTACTCATTATGCTACCTGTGTTTACAGTGCCCTGCTACTCATTCTCTAGAGCAGGAGTGGGAAAATTTTTTTCTGCTAGGGTCATTTGGACATTTATAGTAACATTCTCAGGCTATATTTGATCAAATATTTAATTTATTAACTCCTAAAAAGCTACTATATTTAATGAATTTTGAATCTTGCCTGCAGTTGCCTTGACATTGCCAGACCAATAAAGCCTGCCATTTGGAGGTTCCTCACCCCTCAAGCAATACTCAAACATCACTTTCTTCATGAAGCATTCCCAAGTTCTTCCATCACCTGGACTGACCATAATTCTTTGCTTTGCACTTTTCAAGTAATAATGTGTTGCAATACATTATAAGCACCACAAAGACAGGAAACATGCCTTACCTAATCCTGGGCCTCCCTCAGAAACTAGCACTAGGCAAATATGCATTTCATTAGTAGTTGTTACTGTGGTTGCCTTAAAGATGTTTGCTGAACAGAAATGAAATTGTTTTGATAGTAGGGGGGAAAAAAGCAAATTCATCAAAAAAATTCTTATTATATTCATAACTTATATACAGCTTGGATAAAGTTTCTCACAGAAAAGTGAGGTGGAGCTCAAGACCTAGTCAGGAAGACTTCAGTTCAAATATAGACTCTCATACTTACTAGCTATATGACCCAGTAAGTCACTGAACCCTGTTTACTTCTGCTTCTTCAACTGTAAAATGAGCTGGTGAAGGATATGGCCAACCACTTCAGTATTTTTGCCAAGAAAACCTCAAGAGTCAGATAAACAAAAAGTTTCCCATGCTATTCATTTAGAAAAGCTGGAGAGATATGGTGGGTTTGAAAGAAGTTGAATGATCAGATTCAAATGTCTTTGTTTTGAGAATGCTAATCAAGGGGAGTTCTCTGCCCCTTTAGGCATCTCATTCCACTTTTGGATAAGTTCAATTATTGGAAAATTTCTGCCAATGTTAAACCTAAATATATATATCTTTCAACTTCCATTCATCACTCCTTGTTTTGTCTGCTAAATCCAAGGAGAACTTATTAGACCAGATGACTCTGAGGGAGAAAGTGATGCTGGTGACTTAGTATAGCCCTCCTCACTTAAATCCAATTCACAAGTATGTCATGACATCACTTCCCTGGTGTCATGATCTTCTTCCAGAAGGAAAGATAAACAACAATAATCTAAGGCATCTGACTATCCACCAGGAGTCTACTGGCTCAGATGCCACCCACTATTCTGTCACTAATCCCCTCTTTTTCCACATGGCACAGTGTCTGTCCAGATTAGACCTCCAAGAGATCATATTCCTACTCCCTAGAGAACAATATTCAAATCAGTACTACCATTGCTCTTGGAAAGGTTATGATAAATAAATGCATTATGGCTTCCCATATAATATCTAAAACTTCAAAGATGATAACTTTCTTTCCTGGCTCCCATGTCCTATATAGGTAACCTCTTCCTATTAAAATGTAAGCTTCTTGAAGACTGAGACTATTTTACTTTTATACTTGTATTCCTTCTCCTAGCACACTGACACATAACCCATACTTAAAAAGTAGCTACTTATACAGTCATGATGATAATGATGCTTGTTCTTTGTTCTTGAAGAAGACCATGACTTCAGGGAGGTGATGTCATGACAAGCACATGAATTGCACTTGAATGAGGGTGACTGTGCTAAGCCACCAACCTCACTTTCTCCTCCAGAGCCATCTGGGTCCAGTGGCCAGATATGAATCAAGATGACTGGAGAGGGTCTTGGATGTGAGTCAATTAGGGTTAAGTGACTTGTCTAAGGTCATACAGCTAGTAAGTATCAAAAATCTAAGGCTGGATTCTGACTCCAGTCCTCCTGACTCCAAGGCCAGTGCTCTATCCACTGCACCACCTCTCTGCCCTTAATCATTTAGTAGTCAAGTAGAGCAGCAAAATGTCAAGTCAGCAACCATTTATTAAGCCAAGCACCATAGGCACTTTTTTCAGCTGAGATTTCATCAGGAAAGAGGACAGTGATCCATCATTCCTGTAGTCCTAGACATTTTGTCTTTCTCTATTAATGAAGCCAAGCATTGTATAAAGGCAACTAAATGACTCAATGAACACAGCACTAGGATCCAGAGTCAGGAAGATCTGGATTCAAATCTAGCCTTAGAGATTTACTGGTAAGTCACAACTTCTCTTGCTTTAATCCACTGGAGAAGGAAATGGCAAACCACTCTAGTATCTCTACCAAGAAATTGTCATGGACAGTATGATCTTTGGGATCATGAAGAGTCAGACATGGCTAAACAACAATATTGTGTAAATTTTGCTTTCATGGGGCTTCCAAAAGCTCCAGGTCTGCATGTGAACTGTTGTCCAGCTGTGCAGTTGAATTTTTTAGCTCAAGTCACTCAGTCTACTAACATTTACAATATGCTGGACATTGTACTAGGCTCCAAGAATACAAAAAAACAACTAAAAATTCAGCAAACACAAAACAAGTCCCTGCTTTCAAGGAGATCATGGTGAAATGGGGGAGAAAAGACATAATCATTTATGCAAGCAAGATGTTGGGAGGATAGATCAAAACAATCTCAGAAGGAAAGGACTATATTTTTCGATCCAGCAATCTCACTTTAAGTCTATTGAATATCTATTAAAGACATTCAAAAATAAAGGGTAAAAAACTATTTTTGCAAAAATATTTGTAACAGTTCTTTCTGTGGTGACTAAGAATTAGAAATCAAGAGGATACCCACCAACTAGGGAATGAAAAACAAGTTGTGGCATATGATTGTAATGGAATATTATTGTGCTATAAGAAGTGACAAGCAGAATGATTTCAGAAAAACCTGCAAAGACTTACATGAACTGATGCAAAGTGAATGAACAGAACCAAGAGATAGTTGTATACAATGAAGAACTGTGAATGACTTAGCTATTCTCAGCAATACAGTGATCCAAGATAATCCCAAAATATTCATGATGAAGCATATTATCCAGCTCCAGAGAAAGAACTGATATTGACTGGATACAAACTGAAGTATGCTATTTTTCTCTGTCATTTTTTCCTTTTATTTGAGTCTCCTTTTATAAAATGACTTTTTTGGGAATGTTTTACATAACAGCCCATGTATAGCTTATAAGTGATTGTTTACTGTCCCGGGGGGGGTAGGATAGAATTTGGGACTCAAAAATTTTAAAATAAAATAATTTTAAGATGGGGGAGGGGGTAAGGAAGGAAAGCATTAATCTTGAAGACCTAAAAAGACTTCTTGTAGAAGGTGGAACGTTAACTGAGACTCAGGGAAGCCAGGAGGCAGAGATCATAAAGGAGACAACTTCAAACAAGAGTTTCAGTTGGGAACTGGAGGGTCTTTGCATATAATAACCAGGAGACCACTGTCTCTGGATCCCAGAGTCATGGAGGGGAGTAAGGAAGGTATAAGCAGGAAAGAAAGGAAAAGACCAAATTAGAAGATCTTTAACAGTCAAACAGGATTTTCTATTTGATCCTGGAACCAGAGGAGTTTATTAGAACAGGAAGCCAGAGGAAAGAAGGGGATATACACAAGAGCTGTTATGAAAGTTGAAACAACAGGTCTTAGCAACTATTTGGATATGAAGGGAGCAGGTTGAAAAGAAAGTAAAGTAGAATGTATGTATGTTCTATGCTGTTAAATATTCTTTGGGTTTTGTTTTTGTTTTTGCAAGGCAATAGGGTTAAGTGACTTGCCCAAGGTCACACTGCCACTAAGTATCTGAGGCAGGATTTGAACTCATTTCTTCCTGATTCCAGGTTTGCTGCTCTATCCACTTCACACCCAACTACTCCTATGTTAAATATTCTTAATATCTGGATAAAGCAAGTGATGACAAGCTTACATTTCCAGATAATATAAATATGAATGGAGCCATTAAATGGTATAAATCCTACCTCAGATACTTGGATGTATGACCCTGGGCAAGTAACTTTACCTTTTTTTACTTTACCAGTTTTCTCATCTGTGAACAGGGTATTAATCTCATCAACAAGGGATTAAACCCCTATTGGCATGGGGATCAAATGAGATATATAAAGTACTCTGTAAACCTTAAAGTTCTAAATGCACAAGAGGTATTATAGAGACTGAAAAATACCCAAAACATTGGAAAAGAAGATTCAAAAATATTCTAACAGTCTTGAACATGAGGCATAATAGATCAAATGAAATATAATAGGATTTAAATACAAAGTTTTGGAGTAACATGACCCAAATTCCCCTCAATACTGTATCAAATCCTGGACACCTCACCACAAGGATGAGTTTTTCCCCTTAGATTCACTGCCTCCAGATTCTATTGAAAATCTCAATAATAAAGTTTGGTTATAGTTTGTGACTACTGGAGAAGGAAATGGCACATTACTCCAGCATCATTGCTAAGAAAATCCCAAACAGGGCTGTGAAGAGTTGGATATGGCTGAAATGACTAAATAACAACAACAAATAGATTTTTTCCCCCTAGATTTTCCCTGACTTGAAGGTAACAGGATCCCTAGCCTAAGCAATTAAGGTAACACAATGCAAATCACTTATGAGAAAAGCTTTGTTTCCCTCACAGAAAATGTGGAAGACACAAAGAACTCCCAAGTATGGTAAAAGATTCAGAAACTCACTAAGGGCTCAGACTCAAATTGACAATTAGTTCCCCTTGGAAAAGAACTGAAATTGGGGTTGGATCAGGAAGATCCTTTGCCATCCTGATGAGCTCCTCTTTTCCTCAGAGTCCTCTCCAGTCTTACCAAAGCTCATACATACAGTGTGCTCCAATACATCATTTCCCTAGAATGTAAACACACTTTGTGAACTGCTGAATAAACAATTCTTTTCCTTTTAGACAGACTTGTCTGAACAATCACTGGTTTTGTTTTCTAGGTATGATGCTACTCAGGAACTACAGGGATGAATCTTTTCTTTTTCCCAAGAGCAGATCAAATCAGCCTAGAACAAACTTAACACCTGGGCTCTTATGTCATGGACCACTTTGGCAAACTAGCAAAACCCATCATCCCTTCTCAAAATAATGTTTCCAAATGCATAAGATAACATGCATAGGAAATTAACAATATTGAAATAAAATTATAAAAGAATTAAAAGAATAAATTCATAGACTTCAATTTAAACATTCTTGAAGAAGGTCCAATCGCTACCCTCTAGTGCTTAGGACTCCATGACTTGTATCACAAAGGCCAGCACATGTCATTTTTTCACTATGTGGTTCCATAGCAAAACTTCATGTGCCTCAGTTGCTCTCCTCTCTTGACATGAAGAAATTCATTCTCAAGTTTTCAGTCTCTGATTTTTCCCATAAAAGGAATCTGAAAAGCAGAGATTGTCAGGATATTAAGGTCCCATAAGTCCTCTCTCAAGCCAACTGGAAAAAAAAAAAGAATTCAATTTGTGCTGCAAATAATCTCTAACTGCTCCCAGGAAGGTAGGAAGAATTATCTTCTTGATCTCCCACTTGATCTTTTCCAGAAAGCACTCTGGGTAAAGGTGAAGGAGTCTAGAAAAGAGTGAAAAAAGAAATCTGGCTTGTTGACTTTCTTTAAAATCCATAGAAAGGGTAGCTCTACAACAAATATATTCTCTTGAATCTGTTAATCAGTCACATAAGTTTCCTGTGCCCTCAGTATTTATAAAGATTCCCTCACCCAAACACATGTTTTATAGTCTCTTCAGGTAAATTGGGGAAGCTCATCCAATTCATCAGAAAATCCTTAATCACTTCCACCTCTTACATGTGGTTTCCATCAACTGGTTAAGTACAAGATGGGAAAGGCATGGCTAAGTAACAGTTTGGAAAAAAATCTGAAGATTTTAGCAGATTGGAAGCTATTTGTAAGTCAACAATTAATGTGATCTTGTAATTCATTATAAGAGGTCATAAAAGATCTGCTGTATTCTGTGATGGTCAGATCCTATCCACAGGACTAGAGTTTTTGACTTCCAATTTTAAATAGGACATTGATAAACTGGGTAGTTCAAACTCAGAGGAAGGTTAACTAGAATGGTGAAGGACCTTGATTAGGCCACATGAGGACTGATTGAAGGGATATTTAGACTGGAACAGAGAAGGCAGGTGGGAGCATGATAGTAGCCTTCAGGGACTTAAAGGGCTGTCAGCTGGAAGAGGCTATGAACCTTTGAAATCAACAGAAATATAAGGGAAAAGAGGGAGAGTGGAATTTTGTAGCTGTAAGAAACAAGTCACTTGCCCCATTTCCTTACTTTTCAAGGAAAAACAGAGTGAATTTTTCTAAAAACAAGCCAGAGACTACTTACCAGGCATGTTATAGCACAAAATCAATGCAATTATCAGTAAACCAAATAGCTGCAGTGATGAACTACCAGAAGCCCTATGGACAACATACTCCGAAGGCTAGCAGGCAGCCATTAGTGTCTGGGGATGCCGACATACAATGGGCTGAATTATCCAACTCAAATTCAGCAGCTGAACAAAGCACTTTGGGAAAAGACAAACCACTTGTTCAGCCTTTGCATTCAGTGATGTTCGGGTGAATGCTTTACATTTGGAGGGTTTGGCACAGAAAGCAAAATTTCTCTATTGAGAGAGCTCTGGCTACAAAGCATCCATAGTTCCTTTAGCATCACAGGACCAAGGCTTTGTTCTCAATTTAAAAACATTCTTTCCCCAAAGACCCCTGAGCTGGAACTGTAAAGACCTGCAATGAGGTCCTTGAAGTTAGACAGCATATGATTCACTTCCTTCAACTGGACCTTGACATGACTATTTGAAATACATACATACACTATCCACTTAGTTTCCTTCAAAAGATTCTGCATCCTAAGGCTTTGTGAATTTAAGCTTCAGGGATAATTTATAATAGAATTATAGTTTTTAAGCTGTTCTATAGAGAGGAAGAGTACTAGACTAGAAAGAAAAGAAGGGTATAGGGCTGAAATCCTGACTCTTCTACGCAAGACCTGTGTGATCTTGTGCAAAGATACTTAATCTTGTTGCTCCTCAGGTTCCTCATCTGATAAAAGGAAATGGCTGGTTTCAACCACCTGTAAATTTATGTTCTTTGGGGGATATATACTGTTTTTCCTTTTCGGGTCATGTCTTTCAAATTATGTGCTTAAATATACCATCTCTGAACAAAGTATACAAAAATGCCTATAGAGAAGAGGTAAAGAACAGAAAACTTAGGCAGTTGGTATTGCTCAGACTGAGTTCAGCCTCGATCTACTCTACAGAACTTATTCCCTCTTTCCCTTTTTGAACTGGGGGAAATAGAAGTATAAAAACGATGGAAGAAAGGAAAGAACCCATAAGAGGCTCAAAAAATTCAAGTGCAAAGAAAATTAACAGAAACAAGTTAATCTATGGTCTCATTTTGTGCTGCCTTGCTTTTACAATTGTAGCATTTTCTAATTGGAAAGAACTCTTAGGATTTTTAAAAACAAGCTTCTCATTTTACAAATGAAAAATTTAAGGGTTCAATGAAAAGTCACTAGATTTAGAGGTGGAGGATTAAGTTTTGTCACTTCCCTATTGACCTGCATATTGCGTAAACTTTCAGGGTCTGTGTTTCTTCATCTCTAAAAATGAGGGATTTTTGACTAGATGATCTCTAAGATTTGGATCTTCCGGCTCTAGATGTATGATACTTTGCTTCTCTAAACTGAGATACCAAGAGATGGAAGTTAATTAGATATCGTCTCATGATTAAACAGGAAGAATTGAGATTTTAATTCTGGATTTTCAGATACCCATCCATTTCTCTTATACTTCTACTACTTTCTTTGGGCTTAAAATATTTTATGGGGGGGAGAGATGGAGCCAAGATGACAGCATGAAAACAGCCTTTCCTTGAAGCGCTCTCAAAAATATTCCAAAAAACTTGAAATTATGGCTCCAACTAAATTTTTGATAGACAGAACCCACAGAAAGATCCAATGAGGCACTTCCCCAGCCTAAGGTAGCCTGGGAAATTGTGGGAAAACTATTCCATGGCAGGGTGGAGGGGGCAGCAGCACAGCTAAGATTATCGTTCCAGAGCAAAGGAGCTCCAGTTTTCCTGGAACAGCCCACTGGGTGCCTAAGTGGCTGGGTTCCAGGGAGCAGAAGCAGTTTCCTGACCTGGCAATCCAGGGAACACCAAGTACAACTTGGAAGATCAGCAGGGGAAATCTCTGCCAGGGTGTGTGTAGGAACCAGTGTGCCCTCAGTACAGCTGTGGCCACCAGCACAGCTATGGCCCTCAGCAAAACTCAGATCCCAGGAAACAAAAGCAGGTGCCCAAAGCCGCCCAGCAGCAAGCTGTGTGCAGCTGCTCCTAGAGTTCTCAGCCCATGGAAGGCAAAGGGGTGGAGGGCAGAGACTGTCGAGGTCTCTCCTCTGGCCCTGGGACAGGACTCTGAGGCTTTGTCCATATTTAGACCCTGGTCTCAGTCTGGGAGGCCCCTATTACCATTCACAGACCAGAGCACAAGCAGGCAGTCAGAACTTCACATGCTGAGGTCCTTGCAGGGTGGGGTTGTCTCAATAATACTCAAAATCTTAGGAAGCACCCCCAAACCAGGCACAGGCTGGGGAAATGAGTAAACAGAAAAAAAAGGAACCTGAACATAGACAATTACTTTGGTCCCATGGAGGACCAAAACACATAATCAGAAGAAGAGAAAGTCCCAGTTTCTGTATCTAAATCCTCCAAGAAATATAGAAGTTGGTCTCAGACTATTTAAGAGCTCAAAAAGATTTTGAAAATCAAGGGAGGTAGAGGAAAAATTGGGAAGAGAAATGAGGGAGCTGCACGAAAAACATGAAAACCAAGTTAACAGCTTAGTCAAGAAGATCCAAAAAATGCTGAAGAAAATCACACACTAAAAACTAGTTTAGATCAAATGGAAAAAAAAAATAGTTCAAAAAGTTAATGAGGAGAAAAATACCTTAAAAAGCAGACTTGGAGGGGTGGCTAGGTGACGCAGTGGATAAAGCATCAGCCTTGGAGTCAGGAGTACCTGGTTTCAAATCCTGTCTCAGACACTTAATAATTACCTAGCTGTGTGACCTTGGGCAAGCCACTTAACCCCGTTTGCCTTGCAAAAACCTAAAAAAAAAAAAAAGCAGACTTGGCCAGATGGAAAAGGAGATAAGAAAGCTCTCTGAAGAAAACAAATCCTTCAAATGAAGAATGGAGCTAAAGGAAGCTGATGACTTTGCAAGGAATCAAGACACATTAGAACAATATCAAAAGAATGAAAAACTAAAAGAAAATATGAAATATCTTATTGAAAAAACAACAGATCTGGAAAACAGATTGAGAAGATACAATTTAAAAATTATTGGGCTACCTGAAAGTCATGATCAGGAAAAAAGCCTTGACTTCACTTTTAAGGAATTTCTGCAGGAAAATTGCCCTGATATCCTAGAAGCAGAGGGCAAATAGAAATTGAGAGAATCCACCAATCTCTTACAGAAAGAGATCACCCCAAAAAACTCCCAGTAATTTTGTCTCCAAGTACCAGAATGCCCAAGTCAAAGAGAAAATACTACAAAAAGTCAGAACAAAACAATTCAAATATTGTGGTGCTGCAATCAGCATTACCCAGGCCTTAGCAACATCTACATTAAGGGCTCATAAGGCTTGGAATATAATATTCTGGAAGGCAAAAAAGCTTGGAATGAAACCAAGAATCAACTACCCAACAAAACTGAATATTCTCTTTTACAGGAAAAGATAGACATTAAATGAACTAAGGGACTTTCAAACTTTCCTGCTGAAATTACCAGAGCTGAACAGAAAGTTTGATCTTCAAGTACAGGGTTCAGGTGAAGCATAGATAGTGGAGGAGAAGGGTAAATTATAAGGGACTTGATGATGAACTCCATGTATTCCTGTATGTAAAGATGATACTGATAATACTCATATGAACCTTCTCATTTATTAGAGCAGTTAGAAGGAGCTTTTATAGTTGAGAAACAGGAGAGAGTTAAATTTGAAGGTTAATATATTTTTTAAATGGCATCAATGGGTGAAAAGGAAATGTACTGGGAGAAAGGAAAAAAGATGGGTGGATGCTGGGTCTCCAGGGTGAGATATTGGCTTGGGGGCTCTTGGCCCTGGGGTTGTTGCTGTCTTCTGTACCAGCACACTTTTGATGAGGGACAGAGTGAAAAGAGAGAGAGAGAAAATATAATCATCAGTAGTGGGGAAAATGGATGGAGGGAATTATAATCAGCAACATCAACTGTGGAAGTAACTTCTCTGATAGACTTATGATAAAGAATGCAATCCACCACAAGACAGAGCTGATGGTATTGGAACACAGACTGAAGCACATTTTTTTTACTTTATTTTTCATGAGATATTTTTATTTTGTGAGGGGAGGGGGGGTTATGTTTACTCTTACAACAAGACTATGTATAAATAAATTTTAAAAAGTGAAATTACCTAAGAAAAAAAAGAAAAAAATTTACCATATGGCTCAGCTCTTGAGGGTAAAGTTAATCTGAATTCAATCCAATCCAACAATTCTGTTTGTTTGCTTGTTTGTTTGGCAAAGCAATCAGGGTTAAGTGGCTTGCCAAAGGTCACATAACTAGTAAAGGACGAGTTGTATGGGGGGGGGATTTGAACTCAGATCTTCCTGACTCTACTCTATCCACAGTCACCTACCCACCCCATTTTGGTTTTTCTAGTTAAGCACCTATTAGGTATAAAGCATTGGAGACAAAACAATAAAAAAATAGAAAATAGTTCTCACCCAGAAGGAACTGGATCATGGACATATAAATATGTAAACAGAGAAACATATACCTGGTATAGCAGGAAGAATATCCTAAACTTCCCCCTGTAAATTAGGCTAGTTTTTCCTTAAAGGGTATTGAGCGCTTCCTTGAGACTTGGTTGATTCAGCAAACTAATGACACATCTTTGTTGGAAAACAAAGCAGCCATGAGGAGTTGGAGAGGTTTCCGTCTTTGGCTGATGTAACATAATTGGTCATTCAGGTCAGGAATATCACTCAGCTGAATCAACTCTAGGTATCCTCAATGTTTATCCTCTTGAATAGCCTTCCCTTGCCATGGCTGGGAAAATTTCTTTGTGTTAACTATTGAATGGACTAGCAAGTATCACATTTTATTCCAATAAAAAAACAAGTTAATCTGAAAACATAAGTTCTTTTCGTTATTCCATGTTGTGTTAAAATTGTATCTTATTCTGGTCCTTCTGACATCACTACAATAGCCTTTATATTCACTGAATAGTTGTAGTGTTTATGAGGTTTTTTTAGATTAAGAATTGAGAATAACCCAAAGAGCAATAAAATTGTTCATACCCTTTGATCCAGCAATACTACTACTAGACCAGTACCCAAAAGATCATGAAAAAGTGTAAAAAATTTACATGCACAAAAATATTCATAGCAACTCTTTTTGTTGTGGCAAAGAATTGGAAATTGAGGGTGAATTGGGGAATGACTAAACAAATTTGGTATATGAATATGATGGAACACTATTATTCTATAAGAAATCGTGAAGAATGGGACTTCAGAAAAGTCTGGAAAGACTTGCATGAATTGATGCTAAGTGAAGTGAGCAGAACCAAAAGGACTTTATAAACATTAACAACACTGGATGATGATAAACTATGATGGACATGTTCATTTCAGCAGCACAATAATCAAAGAAAATTCTAAAAGACTGGTGAAGGAAAATACCATCCATATCCAGAGAAGGAACTGTGGAATTTAAATGCAGATCCTTACTATCTTCAATTTTTAATATTTATCTTATGTGTTTTATCATGTTTTTCTCTCAAATGTATTTTTTCTTCTATTTGGATTTGATTCTTCTTTCACAACATGATTAATATGGATCTATGTTTAGCATAGTTATACATGTACAGTCTATATTAAATTGCTTTCTGTCAGAGGAGGGGGAGAGAGAAATATATAAAACTCAAAACCTTACCAAAAAAAAAATGATTGGTGCAAGCTACCGTTCCACTGGGTAAGGATAAGCTAGCCAACAGGAAACTAACACTTCCTGAGCAGCTAGTCAAACAGGAATATAACATTTTAGCCCACTGAGATCTTTTTAGAGATCTTATTTTGATATATTAGTTTTCCCTTACTTAAATTATATCAGTGGCAATTTGAAAGTGTGCTTCTTATGCCTTCATCAATCAGGAGCTTATGAAGCACGTAGGCTTATACCACTGGGCTAGGTACTGGGGTATTAAATACAAAAATAGGAGAATATCTTTTCAAGGAGCTGAAATACTATGGTGGTGAGAATAGAAGGAACAATGTATACATACATATGTTGTTGTTCAGTTATTTCAGTTGTATCCTGACTCTTCATGGTTCCATTTTGAGTATTCTTAGCAAATATAATGGAGCTCATTTTACAGATGAACACTGAAGGGGCAGGAGACAAGGATGACAAGTTCTCCAAGATCTCTGTTTATTAGAACAAATACAAGTGCTTAAATATCCTCCCCAGTCCCTGGTCCACTCCCACTCCCATGGCACTCTTCAATCAACTAGTAAATAACACACTGGTGCTAGAGGACATCAGGTGATGAAAATTTACAGTACTCCCACACAACAGTCCCTTACACTAAAATAACAGACTAGTGATGAAATTCAATGGATATAATAATTCCTACATTTCCAATTAGTGGTCAAATCCTGTTTCTACTTTCCTAACATCTCTTTTAGATGCCACATTCTCTCCTCTGATATTGCCATTACCTTCCTGCAGAGACCTTTGTCATCTGAACTACTGTAATAGCCTGCTGGGTCTCCCTCCCACAAGTCTCTCCCCACTTCAATCCATTCTCCACTCAGTTGTCAAAGCAGGGTCAACCATATAGCACACCCCACCCCCATTCAAAAAACCCTATAACCTTCAGATTCAAACATAGAATCTTCTAAATTTTAGAGCCCTTAGTGCTTTCCAGTCTTCTTATACCTAACTCTCCTCCACTTACACTGAAATCCAGGGACCCTGGCCTCCTTTCTGTTCCTCACAAAAGATATTCACTCTTCCCCTGATGGCATTTTCACAGTCTGTCCTTGTACCTGGAACCCTCCTTGTCTTTGCCTCTTGGCTTCCTTCAAGTCTCCACTAAAATGCCTCCTTCTCTAAAATAGTTTACAGTCTTTAATCTTGGTCCCTTCCCTCTGAAATTATCTCCAGTTTATCCTGCCTATCTTGTAGAAGTTTGCATGATTTCTCTTTCATCAGACTGTGACCTTGAGCAGGGACATTGGAGGTGCTATTTTGTATCCCCCAATACTTCACACCATGCCTAGCACAAAGTAGGTGAGTAAATACTAATTTATTAATGATGTGAGCTAAAAAATTAATTGTACAAGAACAAGATCACAGTTCATGAGAACTAGAATTTTTCATAGTCTGAATGATCAATATGAATCAGCAGTGTGGCACAGATACCACCCCAAAGCAAAATTTACATCATATGAGGCTAGATTTAGAGATCTAGAGAGTTTCAAGCACCCAGGACTAAGGAGGGGGATTATAACACTGACTTTTGCCCTCAAGAAATCACAGCTGAAAATAATTTATTTTTCAGTGTCACATTTTAGAATGGTGGTAAAGCTAGAAAGCAATAATCAACCAACTAGCATGTACTGAGCACCTTCAATAAGCCAGGCTCTTTTCCAGGCACTGGAGATACAAAGAACATAAGTGAAACTCTCTTTGTCTTCAAGGAGCTTATATGCTTTAAGGGAAGACAACATTTAGATACATAAGCATTAAGGATAGGATTGTGGACTCCCCTTTTCCCAATGTCAATCAGTCCCTGCTCTGCAGTTTACTGACTGCAAGAGTAGACTAGAGAGGTTAAGTGACTTGTCCAGTGTCAATTTAATTCAATAAACATTTTTTAAGCAACTATTATATACTAGGGACTGTGCTGAGTGCTAGTAAAATAAAAAAGGAAGAGAGAAAGTGTCTGCCCTGAAGGAGCTTACAATCTAGTGAGAAAACACAACACACAAAAAGGAAGCTGAAAAAAGGGGGAGTAAATTAGCTGAGTAGGGGGAAAGGAGAAGGATAAAGTTCCACTAAGTCAAGCAGATGTGCTGATGGAAAAATGAGTTACTGGGAAGATTGAGAGCCCTTTATAAAGGAAGACTTGGGAAAAGTTTAGTGCTCCACCCTCCAGCTCTCCAATCAGAGTCAACTCGGGGTGATGAGATTTCCAATTGACACAGCAGAGTAGGAGATGGAGGTGGAGGTGGAAGGGTGGGAAGGGGTTGGTCACTTCGCTAATAATGTGTTAGGGAAAGGACAGGAGTCCAGGTCTTCTTGGCTTTTAGGCTAGTTCTCTACCACTACACTATGCTATATAGTGTATACAAAAATACAGACAATATAAATACAAGATAATTTTGCTAGAGAAGGCTAATAGCCAGAGGGGATTAGGAATTACCACACATAAGCAGTGGTTTTTCTTTTTTGTTTGCTTTTTAAAATAAATACTGATGGTTGGTGAGAACTACCCCCTCAGAATGGCAGCTGCCTGCAATTTGATAACAGAAATTTAACTGAACTTTGCCTACTTAATTTTTTTTTTGCCTTGAGGATTATCAGCTCATATCTCAGGAGGAATCTGACCCAACTACTCTTCTCTTTTTCCCCTTTGTTTCTTAAATATGTAGTTCAAACACCAGTTTATCTTGACAAAGTCAAATTGGTTTATGAAACCTCTATACTGATGTATCATGGTTGCTCTGGCCCCATTTTTTCAGGGCCAGGTCTAATGTATTTCCCTCCTGTCTCCCTTAAATTGGGGGATCTCTCTTTTCTGTCATCAGTTCAATCTGCCATCAGCTGTGTTCCCCCCGTTTTAGGGGTCCAGTGACTAGTACCCTAGGCTCATATGATCACTGAACATTAAATTAGCTTTTACAATGGGATATTTACTTCAAAGATATAGCAAGTACAAGAAATTTTCCCAATCCATGGATGCATGGTAAATCTCAGATCTTTGGAGAGGGGGAAGGATTGGGCTCATATTGAGCCGATTTTTTTTTTTGTTTTTGCAAGGCAGTGGGGTTAAGTGATTGCTGAAAGTCACACAGCTAGGTATTTATTAAGGGTCTGTGGCCACATTTCAATTCAGGTCCTCCTGACTCTAGGGCTGGTGCTCTATCCACTATACCAGCTAGTTGCCTCCAGGCTCATATTTGAGCTCAGAATCTATCTACCCCATGCATGTCCAAAGTTAACATTGCCAGTTGCTAAGGTGGAATCTGGGATCTTTGCTGGCATAACTGCAATACCCAACCCAGATTCCTAGACTCCTGTGTCCCTGTGGCCCAAGCTTCCAAGTTAGACTGATGATTCTAGTCTCTACATCTAAAAAATTCAGGAAAAAAAGAGTGAAAGGTCAAAGAACCAGACCTAATTCTTATGGCTTTGGGAAGGAAGATCCTAGGTCTTTACTTCCCCTTTTCTGCATGGTATGTGAGAACCCTGGAAAACCTTGGTAGGTGTTTCATCAGGAGATTTTAAAGACACCAACCCTTCTGGCTCCACAGTCTTTAGACAAACACCGAGTTAGAACAAGACTGATCATCCACAAATGTTCCAGCCCTCCAGACTCCTGGATAAGGCTCCTTATGATCTTCTAGGTGGAAGATGAAGTCTTAGCAAATTGATGGGATCTGTACATGTGCTGATACTTAAATCTGCTTCCCTTCCAGGGTTGTTCTCTCTCCCCTGGGAATCTCATCACTAGCATTTAAGTGAGCAGAATGAAATGAGGGCAGGGTAAAATAACCATCTAGATTTAAAGACATCTCCACATGCATAAAGACAAAATAATTAAATAATCCTGTCTACAGGGAAATCTGGGATACTTTTACACTGTTGGTGGAGCTGTGAACTCATCCAACCTTTCTGGAGAGAAATTTGGAACTACACCCAAAGGGCAACAAAAATGAGCATACCCTTTCACCCACAATACCACTACTGGGTCTACACCCTGAAGAGATGATGAAAAAGGGTAAAAACATGGCTTGTACAAAAATATTTATAGCAGCCCTGTTTGTGGTGGCAAAGAATTGGAAATCAAGTAAATGTCCTTCATTTGGGGAATGGCTTAGCAAACTGTGGTATACGTATGTCATGGAACACTATAGTTCTATTAGAAACCAGGAGGGATGGGATTTCAGGGAAGCCTGGAGGGACTTGCATGAACTGATGCTGAGTGAGATGAGCAGAACCAGAAAAACACTGTATACTCTAATAGCAACATGGGAGTGATGTTCAAATTTGAAGGACTCACTCATTCCATCAGTGCAAATACTAGGGACAATTTGGGGCTGTCTGCAAAGGAGAGTGCCATCTGTATCCAGATAAAGAGCTGTGGAGTTTGAACAAAGTTCAAGGACTATTCCCTTTAATTTAGGAAAAAAACCAGATATCTTATTGTCTGATCTTGTTATCTCTTAGACTTTTTGTCTCTTCCTTAAGGATATGATTTCCCTCTCATCACATTCAGTTTGGATCAATGTACAACATGGAAACAAAGTAAAGACTGACAGATTGCTTTCCATGGGGGGGGGAGTAAGATTGGGGGGAAAATTGTAAAACTCAAATAATATCTTTAATAAAAAAAATAATAATCCTGTCTACAAAAGTGGCAAGGATTGGAGGCAGCTGGTGCTGGGACAGCACCTGGTGAAAGGCCATGCTGAAATAAAAACCTCCCTGCCTCTGAGGCCATACAGCCCCTAGAAACAGGCCTCCTTGATCTTTTCATTCTTTTCCACTCTGGGTACAGGGAATGGCATTCTCTGACCATGGGAGGGTAAGCTACAGAAATCCAGGAGGAAGAGGGCTCGGAGGCAAGATGGCGGCAGGAGAGCATCCTTTCTTAGGTGTTCTCACTCAAAACTTACAAGCTAAGGACTCTAACTAAATTTTCGAGAGACAGAACACACAGAGGGATTCAGTGAGGCAGTTCTCCAGCTCAAGGTAACCTGGAAAAGAGCAGAAAGGCTCTGCTCCATGGGGTTGGAGGGGTAGCCCACCAGAATGAAGGAACTTCAGCCTCCCAGAGGCAGCTCCAGAATGCTGGGAGTCACGGCTCACTGCAGTGGGGGCAGTTTCCTGACTTACACCCTGGGGAGCAAGAGGAAAAATCTGGGGGAGCAGCGGGGGTACCTCTGCCAGAGTGAGCATGTGAAGCCCAGGCCTCAGAGCACACAGCAAGCAGCATGGCCATGGCAGCCCAGATCCAGGAACCCGAAGCAGAAGCGGGTAAGCAGGAGCCCCCAGGGCATGAGTGCTGAGCCTAGGAGAGAGACTGCCGAGCTCTGTCCTCTGTCCCTGGAACAGGACTCTGGGGTTCTGACCACATTCAGATCCTGATTGCAATCTGGGCCCCCCATAGAACAGCAGGCTCCCCCCATCTCAGCCCTGTGGCAGAGGGGTGTGCTTATGGTCATTCACACACCAGGTGGGAAGACAGAGCCTCACACATGGAGATCTTTGTGGGGGTGTCCCAATAATACTCAAAAGCTCAGGAAGAACCCCAAAACCAGGCACAGGCTGGAGAAAGGAGTAAGCAGAGACAATAGAGGAACACCATTGAGAAATACTTTGTCTGTTATCCCAAGAAGGATCAAAACACTCAATCTGAAGATGAGGAAGTACAAGCTCCTGCATCTAAAGACTCCAAAAAAATCAGAAATTGGGCTCAGGTTATGACAGAGCTCAAAAAAGACTTTGAAAATCAAGTGAGGGAGATGGAAGGAAAATTGGAAAAAGAAATGAGAGAGATGCAGGAAAAACATGAAAAAGAAGTCAGCAGCTTAGTCAAGGAGATCCAAAAAAATGTTGAAGAAAATAGCATGTTAAAAACCAGCCATAGGTCAAATGGATAAAACAGTTCAAAAAGTTACTGAAGAGAAGAATGCTTTAAAAAGAAAAATTGGCCAGATGGAAAAAGGGATAAGAAAGCTCTCTGAGGAAAACAAATCCTTCAGACAAAGAATGGAACTGAGGGAGGTTGCTGATTTTATGAGAAATCAGAGCACAATACTTCAAAACCAAAAGAATGAAAAATTAGAAGAAAATGTGAAATATCTCATTGAAAAAACAACTGATATGGAAAACAACTTTAGGAAAGATAATTTAAAAATTATTGGAATACCTGAAAGTCATGACCAGGAAAAGAGCATCATTTTCAAAGAATTACTATAGGAAAATTGCCCTGATATCCTAGAAGCAGAGGGCAAAATAGAAATTGAGAGAATCCACCAATCTCCCTGAGAAAGAGATCCAAAAAAAAAACCACCCAAAAATATTATAGCCAAGGTCTAGAACTCCCAAATCAAAGAGAAAATATTACAAGCATCCAGAAGGACACAATTCATATATCATGGAGCTGCAGTCAGGATCACACAGGACTTAGCAGCAACTACATTAAAAGCTCATAGGGCATGGAATATAATATTCCAGAAGGCAGAAGAGCTCAGAATGCAACCGAGAATCAACTACCCAGCAAAACTGAAAGTCTTCTTCCAGGGGAAAAAGATGGACTTTCAATGAACCAGGGAAATTTCAAATGTTCCTGTTGGAATGACCAGAGCTGAACAGAAGGTTTGATCTTCAAATACAGGACTCAACTGAAGCATAGAGAGTAGAGGAGAAGGGGAAAATATGAGGGACTTAATGATGATGAACTACATGTATTCCTGTATAGAAAAACAATACTGAACCTTCTCATTTAATAGAGCAGGTAGAAGGAGCTTTTATAGATGAAGCACAGGAGAAAGCTGAATTTGAAGATATATTGTGGTGTTAAAATGAAGTCAATAGATAAAAGGGAAATGGAATAGGAGAAAGAAAAAGGAGAGGTGGAATAGGCTAATATATTTCATATAATAAGATTTTTCTTTATTACAATGAGCTATTGCAATAATATGGAAGGGGAAAAGGCAAGGGGAAATGAGGGAATCTTTGCTCTCATCAGAGGTAGCTAGGAGAGGAAACAGCATATATACTCAATGGGATATAGACATCTAGAGTAAGGAGAGAAGGGGGACCGAGGGAAGGGGGGATGTGAGTGATGGAGTAAAGGATGTACCATGGGAGGAGAGTGGTCAGATATAATACATTTTCTTTTTTACTTCTTGCAAGGGGCTGGGGTTGTATGGCCTCTCTGGGACCATAGGGCCGGGTGGATGCTGGGCCTAAGGGGTGGTATGTGGGCTCTGGGCCTCTTGGCCCCAGGGCTGGGTATCTGTCTGCTGCACCACTCAGCTACCCTACAGCAGAGACAGAGTGAAAGGAGAGAGAAAATATAGTACATGGTAGTGGAGAAATAGGAATGGAGGGAGTTGCGATCAGCAAAGGCAATGGTGGAAAAATATGGAAGTAACCAGGAGTACCTGAGTTCAAATCTGATCTCAGACACTTAATAATTACCTGGCTGTGTGGCCTTGGGCAAGCCACTTAACCCCATTTGCCTTGCAAAAAAAAACCTAAAAAAATAAAAATAAAGTGAAATAAGCAAAATCAAGGGGGAAAAAAAAAGAAATCCAGGAGGAAGACAGAAAAGTTTGTGGAGAGCCTGCTGTATTACCAGGCACTATATTAAGTCCTAGATATATTATCTTGTTTGATCCTTTTCTTTCACACTAGGAAAATCAGTTTTTAGAAGAGGTAGCTCTTTGAGGAAGGTGCACTATTATTCCCATTTACAGTTGAAAAAACTAAGGCAGTCACACATTACGTGACTTACTGAGAGTAACACATCTAACAAGCATCTGAGGTTGTATTTGAACTCAAATCTTTCCAATTCCAAGTCCACTGCTTTTAACTGCTATTTCACCTAGATATCTGGCTTAGGATTCTAGGCCAGGACTTTTGAGCCAGCACAACATCCAGACCATCAGGACCCCAGAAGCAGAAGGATTCCAATTAGACAACTCCTCATCAGGACTGGACTTGGTAGTTTCACTGAACTGAGCTAAGTTTTGAGCTTCTTCACCTGGACACTGAAGTGGTCTTCCTACAGCCCTTTTTCTCTATTCCCAGATTCCTTCTACTATCATTTCCATTACACAAAGGGAGCATGGCCATCAATTACAGGTAGGTATTAAGCTCCCTGTGGGTGCCACGAGCTAGAAATAAAAATATAAGGAAGGAAAGGTTGCCTAGTTGCAGAGTCAAGAAACCAGTGTTTAAGCTGTCATTGCCACTGGCTTCTAGAGAAGTAATACATCATTTTAATGGACCTAAGGCAATGCTGGGCAAGCCTAAGTGATGGAATTGCATTGATAGGGGGAGCTTCCTTATCAGCAGTTCCCAGTGCCAACAAAGTCACTATTTGGATTCCACTCTGCCTCTCCAACCCAGTCACAAACCCCAACAACCTAATTATCTTGCTTAAACCTATATAAAGGCCAAAGTATGCCATATCAAATAGTGTTGGCAAATGTTGCTTTGAACTATCTCCCAGGGTCCTGAAGCTCCTCAGTTCTGGTTCCTGCTTTGCTCCAAGAATCCATCTTCTCTCCAGAAATCTTCTTCTAAAAACTCCTCAGGTAGCTTAGTATGCTTAATAACCACCACTCTACTAAAATGGCAGCCAAGTTGATTTTCCTGGGGTGCAAGAAAAGTATCAAAATTATCCCATTAATATCTTAAGAGAACTAATTTTAGGTAAACTACATGCATAAGAGAAAACTATACTACATACAACAGGTAGTTCTTTCTATACATAAAGCTGGTTATCTGCTATCACCTAGAAATGAAGGAAAATTATTTGTAATTATCTGAAGTTAAAGTAAAATAGCAAGTTTTGAAAGTTTTTGACTCCCCTCCTACAAAGCTCATTAATAGACATAAAGGAGAAATTATACCACATTGATTCCAAGTAACTCAGTATATCAGAAAATGATTCACTTCTTAAGAGGAGGTGGGTGAGAAGGATCTACCTTTAAAGAATCCCAATTAAAGTAATTACCATTGTGACAAAAATTACTGTTTTTAAGAGACTGAAGTCCTCTATTGGAGAACATATTCAGAGGGGAGGAAAAAAAATGCCACATGATCAACACTATTAATGCTAACAAGAGCAGTGCATTGTTTAAACTGATCTACTTAAGTCCTCCCATGCTAGTACTCTTTGTGCTAGCAGTCACCATTTTGGGAACTGTCATATTTTTCAAGTTTTAAAAGAACTATCAAAGCTAAACCAGAAAGCCCATCCACGTGCTATGTTTCACGTGTGCTTGTGTGTGGAGAGACAGAATGCTCTAGGTTATGGGACAAGATGACTGTCACATTCTCTTGAGTTACAGGCTTTTTCTCCTATGATGCATTGCTATTATGTAGAGCATTTGTGGAGCATTAATACAAATTTAAAAATTCTTAAATGAGAATTTGCAAATCAGACTCCCTCACAGGAGAGGCTTTTGAAGAAGCTATAAGAACAGATACTGCTAACATTTGAAGTTGTATTGTTCCAGAGAGCAACTTAGTCTTTGCCTGAGACCTTGCTGGCATAATGTTCACTTCTTTATTTCCCAGAGGCTAGAGGAGCAGCATCAATGTCCCTGATGCGTAGGGGAACTATCTATTGGCCTGAGCATCAATCAATCATAAATAAACATTTGTTAAGTGCTAAATTCTGGGGATACAACAAGAAATAAAAGACAGTCCCTGTCTAAGTATCTAAGTATCATGGGAGTTTTTCTATCATAATTTGTGTAAATAGCCCAATGATGCTGATGAAATTTGTGTGAGGAGATCTGATTGATGGTCTTAAAAATCCATGTCTAATACTGAGTTGATCAAGAGTCAGGAGAGTCATCTTTTCAAACAAACTTCAGTCGACAGCGTAGAGTACAAAGAATTGCTCATGGTGTAACTTTACTTAGTTGCAACAGAGAAGATTCTGACTTTTATTGACACAGTATTTTGGTATCCACCTAGCAGTATGTTGGAACAAAGTAACTTTTAGTAAAGGTCGCAAAAAGTAAGTTTCATAAAGAATGAGTGCTGTGGAATGCACCAATTTTATCAGCTTATAGGGACACCATCTGTCTTTCCTTGTGTTCTCTCATCCTAGGAACCAGAAGGAGGTTTTCTAAGTGAGGTAGCATCAGTTTAATATCTCATAGTGCAATTAATTTCTTTCTAGAGTAAAACATTTGAAATTATAATGTTTCCTCCCCTCCCTTTAAAATTCTTTAAAATAATTATGTATGATTCCCATTTCTATCTTGCCAAATCCCAAATGTGACTCACACTGAGGTCAGTGGAAATTGGTTAGTGTTATAGCATACATGTGATATCGCTACCCATACTACAGAACTTCATAATTCTCACATAAGGCATGTGAATAGCAACTAACTCTTTGAGAGGACTTGTTCATTCCAATATGCTCATCACTGGTCCCCAAGCCACCCCTACATTATTACATTCATATTCTCTGTCTTTTAGCTCATTAGACTTTTCTGATTTGCTTTTATTTACACAAAACCAGCTACTACTACTAATAATAATGGCATTTTGTACCACAAGCATGATGCTTTGCCTAATAATAAGGAAAAAAATCACAGATATTCATATATTAAAGCAATACAGTAGTTAATAAATACACCATAATCCATATATATAGCTATGTCACATTCTCCCACTTACACACTCAGTCTATGTTGGGGAGAATAAGTACAAACAGAAATCCAATCAGAAAGCACAGAAGGGAGGAAAATTCATGTGCTTGGATTAACTTACACTCCGTGAACAAATCCATCTTAACATAACCAAATTCTGATCTTTACATTTATCTTATAGTCATAAAACACCTTTAGTTTAATAAACAACTTGTAATGTTCAAAATGAGTAACAACTGTCTAAGAATTAAGATAAAGTTCACAGTTTCTCTCAGAACTGAGACCTATGTTCCAGATGAAGGATCTGTCAAAGAAAAGAAACCAAAAACTGCTATTCCCAGAAAACATGCCCATACAAATGATTTGTCACTCTCTTAAAGAATAACTACATTAGAATCACTCATCTTCCTGAATTCAAATTTTGCCTCAGACATACACAAACTGTAATTTTGGAAAAGTCACATAACCCTGCTTGCCTCAGTTTCTTCATTTGATCTAGAGAAGGAAATGGCAAACCATTCCAGTAACTTTGCCAAGAAAACTCTAAAAGAGGTAATGAAGAGTTGGAAAAGACTGAAAATGACTGAATAACACATCAGAACCACAGAATTTGAGAATAGAAAGAGAATTCTGTGTCTGTCCAGTCCAAGGCATGTACCAAAAGAACTCCATTATAATGCACCTGAAAAGTTTTCCATACTCTCTGCTTGATAAACTTCAGCTAAGGAAAACCCATCATCTCCCGAGGCAGATCATTCATTCCTGGTCAGTCCTGGTCAGCACTAGTCATCAGAATGATAATTTTTTTTTACATCGATAAATTTTTGAGCATCCTCCCTTTTCCCTTAGGTATTCACTGTCCATAAAAGTTCCCCAACCAGCAAAGACCATGACCCAAGTTTGCTCCACCATCTTGGCCCTATGCATCATCCCTCTTTACTTCTGGCCCTTGGGTCCAGGGTTCAGTGCTGAATGATCTCTCTTCCCACAGTGGTGGAAGCTCAGTAGCTGAGATTTTTGCAACTTCTGTCCATTGCTCCTGTTTGACTTTCTAGGACTAAATGGTACAAGACTAATCTTTCCTCCTAATGAGAGCCCTTTAAAAACTTAAAGACAGGTAATATGTTCCTCATTGGGTCCTATTTTCTCTCAATTAAACATGTCCTTTATCTCACCTTAATATGTCATGGACTCTTTCACCACTTGGCTGTTGCCCTCCTTTGGACACCCCATTTTGTCACTGCCTTTCTTAAAGTATGTCTAGTACTCCACATGGCCTGTTCAAAGCACAGTACAATGAATCTACCACCTCCCTATTCCTGGAAGCTATGTCCCCCCTTAATACTTTTTAAGGTGTCACATCACTGTGTTGACTCATCTTAAGCCTGCAGTCCCACTAAAGCATCAAGATTTTTAAGAATGGTTATTCTTATTTCCCCAATCTTTTACTTGGGAAGTTGACTTTTTTTTACCCAGAACTTTGCTAAATAATTTATTGACATGGGAAACACAAAATATTCTCTATAGAGTTTATATTGACTTCTTTGTGAACATGTTATTTTTCCCCAGAAGATTCTAAGTGTCTTGAACTCAGTATAGCTAAGATGATCTAGTTTTTCTTGATACCAGGAACATGTATAATAAGGTTCTTATACATGTTTGTTAACTTAGTGATCAAGGAGACCCCTTGTTTTGAACCTCTGACATTCAGGAATGTGCTAACTTTAGTAGAGGTAAGCAATGGTGAATGCAGAACAAGAAACCTTTCCCAGAATTCAATCATAATGGGGACATGAGTTATTTGCTTTTTGAGGTAGGATGTCAGTGGCAACTGCCAACTTTGCTTCTTTCATCTACAAACTTTCTAGTTCTTTATTGGGGTATCTCAAATCCTGGAAGATAATTTATATAGCATGCTCCTGGTCAAAAGCCAGGTATTGGTGGGAAATGAGGGAAATCTAAATGAAAAGGAATGTAAGTTCTTAAGATTGTAGACCCTCCTAGATCTAGAAGGCACATTGGAAGTCGTCTCATCTGAGTCTTGATTTTACAGATGAGGAAATTGAATTTGTTTAGGGTCACCTGAAGAATAGACATCAGAGGCAAGATCTGAATCCAGGTTTTCAATAGAAGGCACTGACTCTATTGGGGTACATTGTCAGTACTTTGCAGTGGGGAAAAGGGGAATGAAATCCATTTGTTCTAGCCTAGCTTCTTATAAAGGTTGGGGATTGTTAGTTTGTACAAACAGGATGAAACATCAGGACAGCTGTCTAAGGAGCCTCATTTGACCAGTGCTGATGTATAGAACTAACCAATGCCTCTGTAGAGCTTTAACACATCACTAAGGCAGTTAAAAATAAGCAATAGCCATGGCAGCAGTAGCCATGACAACAGCAAGCAGCTGTGGCAGCAGCAGTTATGGAGAATCACAACATTTATCACTGAACTATGATTGGACCAGATAGTAGGTGATGCCAGAAGTTGAAAAGGCAGAAGTTGTGAAGCCACTGGACTCCCACCACTGTGGGAAGAGAGATCATACAGCACTGAACCCTGGACCTAAGGGCCAGAAGTAAAGAGGGATAATGCATAGGACCAAGATCACCAGGTAGAGCAAACTTGGGTCATGGTCTTTACTGGTTGGGGAACTTTTATGGATAAGAAAGAAGGTGGATGCTCAAGAAACTCCCAAGGGAGTTCTTATTTGGTGTGGGGCTCAACTCTAGGATGGTGCTGTAAGTCTGGAACAGCTTTACAGATTCTTGAGGAATGTGGAACTCATTGGAAGGTTGCATTACTTTATGCCTTAACAACTTCAAGTCTTTTTCCTACCTCACCTACAGCAGTGAGGGAACCATAATCCCTGGGTGATAGCAACTATATAGGTGGCTGAAGAAATTAATTCTATTTGAGAGGATCTAAAAACTTTCTATGGCCTAGACCATCAGTTATTTCTTCATTTTTATTTTGTGTAATAACTTTGTAAGTTGTTTTATGTGTCAAATCTTGTTATCTTCATGCTTGCAAGAAAACTAAAAACATCTTGTTTTATGTGTCAAATCTTGTTATCTTCATGATTGCAAGAAAACTAAAACCTATACAAATTCAGGTTTTTTTTCCAGGATTGGCCTGATAGAAGCATGAGCCATGGAGATAATTAATGAGAAAGTCATAATGTTGAACCGATTTATGTAAGCTCAAGCCTCTAATTCTGGGGCACGTCACACAAAAACATTTACTCATTCTTACTAAATAACATAGAACTACAGATCTAATAATTTATTTTTTTCTGTAGGTTAATAGAATTCCTTTTGGAACATAGATTGAGGCTATCTTGAGATTTTTGAGTTTTTTTTTTAGAGTGGAGAGAGAAAAAGGCAATAGTCCTTCCTATTTCCCTTCTTTCCAACATATGACATATACCTACAGACTGACGGGTCTATCCCATCTCTACCACCCCTAAACTCCTCTAGAGATTTTGTACTTAAGAAATGTTCCTCTCACATAGCACAACAGTTTTATTTTAAATTCATGATTCCAGAAATTCCAAACTTGCATTTGCAAAGAAGCTTAATATTGATTGGGCAAGTCACTTAACTCTGCCTGGCATCCAGGGCCATCTCCAGTCATCCTGATGCAAATCTGACCACTGGACCCAGGTGGTTCTGGAATAGAAAGTGAGACTGGTGACTTAGAACAGCACCCCCTCACTCAAATCCCAATCCATGTGCTTATCATGGCATCATATGATATCATGTAGTCTTTGAAATCAAAGGACAAACATCATCAACATACATTACAGGGGAAATTGACTGACTCTAGGTTATGATCCGTATTTTCCGATTAATCATATTAACACTCCTTCCAGAGTTGGATGTCATCTTCCTTCATTTTGTAAATAGCATTTTCTCTTTGAATATTCCTCTTGTCATTTCAAGTAGATGACTAATAATTTTAGCAATGAAGTTACAACATGATGTGATTCCCACTATGCCACTGTAGAAAATATTTTTATACAGCTCCTTTAATACCCCAATACCTTTCCTCTTGCCATTTCTCTATGGTCTGGAGGTTCATCTTGAGGATACCTCTACATCACCAGAACTTGCTAGAGGTTGAAATGGACATAGTATGGATAATCAGAGAACCCCTTCTTTCTCCTCCCTACTGCCAATTTGGAGGTTATTTAGTCCCACCTCTTCATTTAACTAGTGAATTAACCAAAAACTGGAAGTATGATTTTCCTTATGTCACACAGATAGCAGCACAGAAAGGATGAGGCAGGGCTCACAGAAAGGATCAAGCTTGTGGTGCTACAAAGGCATACTCGTGTGTACAAAGGCCACTACTAGTCTCTTCTGGGGTAGAAAACTTAGCAGTATCTTCATATTCTGGATTACCCAGACCTGTCCTATGAATATCACAGCAGGATACAATCCTCTCTGTGCTACTGCTTGCCAAAATCTGCCTAAGGTGAGTCTAATTTGAAGTAGAGTCACTGATTTATAGAGATTTTTTTTTTATCTTCATTCTACAAGATCAGGGAGTTGATGCCATGACAAGCATGTGAATTGGATTTGAGTGAAGGGGAGCCCTGCTAAATCACCAATCTCACTTTCTCCTCCAGAGTCATCTGGGTCAAGTGGCCAGATATGGATCAGGACAACTGCATATGGCCCTGGATGCAAAGCAATCAGGGTTGAGTGCCCAAGCTAGTTAGTGTCAAACCCCTGTCCTCCTGACTCCAAGGTCAGCGCTCTATCCACTAGGTCACCTAGGTCCCATGTCTGGAGCCTTGGGACATTCATGTAGATTCAAGTAACCATCACATAGGATAGAGGAGCATCACCTATTAGGTACACAATGTTCAATTCTTAAGTGTAAAATCAAGAAAGCAACTGAAAGAGTAGCATGTGCTCTTTCCCTGCCCTTTGGCCCTATCTCAAAGGGTCAATATAGGATCATAGATTTAGGATCTACTGGAGGATCGGTAGAGATTAACCTCTATTGCCCTTCTTTTTTTTTATTTTAGCAGTTAACAAAAGGTTAACTTGATGATAGCAAAGAAAGGGATTTGACAAAGATACAGGACTGACTTAATAGGTGTTCGTCTATCTACATAATGGAGTCTCTGATTCTTCTTGTCCTGGTTTTTTATATTTAGGTCATAAGAAGTTATGTTGATGCCAATACCCTGTTTACAAATGAAGAAACTGAAGCCCAGGGAAGTTACATGACTAGCTTAAGGTTCTATGGCTAGTAAGCATTTCAGAAGGCAGATTTGAATTCAAATTTTCTGTTGCCAGAGTCAGTAAGAACCTAAGACATTGTATTGGAGGTGTAAAAGATCTGGTATTCATTTAGGAAGATCAGAAGACACTGGTCAGTAATCAGTCTGTAGAGTTGTATGCCTAGTGATTTGACAGATGTGGACAGGATTCTAGTTATTGTGCAGAAAGCAAGTGTCTAAATGGGTTGAGACCAATAGTCATAATAGACTATGATAAGATAGGAGTATGGGTCAAAGACCCTTGCAGATATTGATAGATGCCATCTGAATATGAAGACATCAGGCAACAAAGACAATGATCTTATCCTGCCAGGACCATTCCACCAATCCCTTCTCACCTGTTTGTTTATTACATCTTTACTTTTTCTTTGTCCATTCCGCTCTATGGAAAATAGATTAGGAAGTTTAAAAGATTTAGGAGAACTAAAATGTTAATTAGGGAATCCTGAAATCCATAAATGTTTGACAAACTGGAGCAACTATTACCTGATTTATAGTTTAGTCTCCAGAGATGACAATTGTAACATTCTTAGAATGCTCTGCAATCTGTGACAAAGGGTTTCAAATTCTAAGACCAAGTGCAAAAGAGCTTGGCATCTAGAGCTGAGAGTTTACTCTCAGTGAGATTAGAGGTCTCAATGGTCACCTGGCTATTGTTAATATTCCCCTGAAGAAAGGAGACTTTTTTGCTATTCTTGAGGGGAGGGATTTCTGTCTTTATTAAAAGAGTTAGGGGGAGAAAAATCTATCCATAGGTTGGAAGCTAAAAGAATGTGAACTGAGGGGTTTAATCTGAGCCAGGGACTGGAGTTGGTGAAGCAATGTGCAACCAAGCAACGTGAAGCAGAGGCTGCCTGTCCAGGCTTAGCAGCATCTGGCAGCCATCCATGGGAGCAGCATCTGGTAGAAAAACAATGAGGCCAATGGGGAGCAGGCCCATTCAGTAAATGCTACAAAGCCAGCATCATTGGGAACAGCATGACATCAGGTAGAAGGCATCAACAGTAGAGGAGATAGGAATTGTCTCCTGTCCCCCTCGTGCATATGCCTTGGCTCCTTGTCCTCCCTACATACATCCCTTTCCATTTGTATTTGTGTCTTCCCTTGGGTGCTTCATGTATTTGTGGGAGAGTGTGTTTATGTTTCTGGAGGACATTTTTGCTATTACTTTCCTCCATAGTCACTTCATCCAAAGGGCAGCTGTGTGGCACAGTGGATAAAGGTCCAGGTCTGAAGTCAGGAAGACTCATCCTCTCCAGTTCACATCTAGTCTCAGACACTAGTTATATAATCCTAAGCAAATCAGTAAACTCTTGTTTCCTCATCTGTCAAATGAGCTGGAGAAAGAAATGGCAAACCACTCTAATATCTTTGCAAAAGAGAAAACTCCAAATGGGATCAGGATCAGACAAGACTAAACTGACTGAACCACCACAATATAACATTTCATCCCTCTATTATGAATTAACTATCAAGTCAACACCTCCGCAAGGGGCTTCTCAGCTTATGTTTCAGGGTATGCAGAACCACCCATTATTTTCACCCCAGGAAAACTTGACCACTTTATGGGGTTAGGGGACCTCTCAGACATTACACACTGAATAAGGAGGTTCTGGGTATTCCTGCATGAATGGAATATCTGCTGTGAGTGGGGACCTGAAGACTGTGCCTTTTCATCTGGGCCTCTGCCATTTCAAGGACTCGACTGCCTGAGACAAAGTAGATGGACCAATTCAGTTCTGCTTCAAGTGGATAGGAGTTCCCTGATGATTGCTTTTCAGTCTGGCGCCTGCCCATCTGCTTATTCCTAGGTATTCTCCTTGGCTGTAGCCTCTAGTTCTCTAGTTCCCATTTCTGCTTTCTCCCCAACTAATCCTTTGGGGTTTTTTTGCATACAATAAGCACACGTTCACATGCCTTGGCTGAGCAAAGTATGATAGTACTATCCAATCAGATGTCAAAACTCTCTTCTTATTCTGCCCCTCAAAGCAGAAAGGACGCAAGAAGCATACACTGTATTATTGGCTACATTACCTCAATTGGAAGTCAAGGGGTGGGGACAGCTAGGTGGTACAGGGAATAGAGCACCGGTCCTAGAGTCAGGAGGACCTGAGATCAAATCCAACCTCAGACACTTAATAATTACCTAGCTGTGTGACCTTGGGCAAGTCATTTCAAACCCCCCACCCCACCCCATCCGTGCATTGTAAAAAAAAATCAAGGGGTGGGGACTGGAGGAAGGAGGACTTTCTCATCTAGGGTGGTGAAACCACCAGCAACATGCCTTATACAAATTCAATGCTTAGTAAATATTTGCTGAATTTGTTAAAACAAATTATGACATTAGAAGTAATTGTTGGGGGGCATTCTGCTCGATAAAATCTTTTCCCCTTCTTATTCTTCTCCTGACTATACCTAAGGATTGACAGTAATACCTGAAGGCATTTTGGGGAGGGGGAAGGAGGTCTGACTGTGCTAAACTTTACATCATTCAGGTTCAATTTCAAAACACTTTCTTTGATGTTGATAGGTCACATTTCTCCAGCTGTGGCTGCTGGTTTCTGAACCCAAGAATAGCCTGAGGGAAAAGCCTAGGTAAGTGAGAAGAGCCTGTCTTATGGTGTGCTTTTAAAAATACTTTGAGAGAAACCAGAGGAAAGAAAAGGTAGATGAACAGTGACTATGGATTTCCTGGAAACAAACTTGTCTGCAGATTTGGGAGTCACGGGGATGATTTTGCCAGAGTTGGCGCTTGTCATATGGCACAAGGCCCAGGCATGGCAGGTGGCTCAGATAAAGCCTTAATTGATGGCTTAATTGAGGAATTAGGTAGGTTATGACTTCCAACCTATAACTCCCTTAAGTTAAATAAATAGCATTCTCTGCCTTTTCCTTACAGAAGTAAATACATGTACAAACAAACGAGGTGTGTTATTAGCTCAAAATTTCATTGATAAAATGACTTGGGAAAAGTTTTTTGGTTTCTTTAGCCAACTAAAAGAATTTCAGAAACCTGTCTCTGCCTTTGCACCAATTGTTCCCAAGGCCTGGAAGGCATCCCTCCGCATTCTCTGTCTCTGGAAGTCTCTGGTTAAAATTGAGCTCCAGGACCTTCTTCTACTGTAGACTTTGCTACTCTCCCAAACTTCAAGTTCTGCCCCTCCCTACTAGCTAGTAATTGAACCTTTTATGTAGCCTTATGGAAACATCTAGGGATAGAGACACACACATCCATCTGTCCAGCCAGCTATCTGACCAGGCAGCCAGCCAGCCATGTTCAGATGTCATCTCCCTCAGACAAACACTGTCTATTTTTTATATCCAGGTTTTGGCCCATGGAAGGTGCTCAATAATTTCTTGTTGACTGAAAGGCAAAATGTCAAACAGCAAGGGAATGGGAGACAGCATCATCTGGGAATTGGCATCACTTCCTTCAGGGAAGGGATGAGGAAAAACTCCTTTCTTTAAGTGAATTTTCTGATGACAGAACTGAAAAACTTTTTGGAGTCATAATATCTACACAATTGCAGTTTATTTCCATTAAATTAGTTAACTATCAAGGGTGACCATACTTAGATTTAAACATCAAAATGCTTAGGTGTGCTCATTGAGGATGTAAAAAGAACAAAGCAGCTGGATCAGACAAGTTAACATAGAAGATGTCTTTGCTGGAGCATCAAAATCATGAGTATTCTGAAGGATCTGTTCAAGAGATATGATGAAGAGGAGGAGAATGCTAATAGCTAGCATTGATATAGCTCTTTAAGAAGACATCAGGGGCACATAAGAGATCTTGAACCTTAACAGTTCTGCAAAATGACAAATGATAAAATATCAAAAAACCACCAATCTATAACTATTTTCCCACTCACATAAAATTTTATAAGAATAAGTATTTAAAGGTATCTTTGATGAATTATTCATAGGGAAGGGGTCTGGCCAATGGAGCTCTATCTCCAGAGAATATTGACAGCTCTGTGCTTGCTATTAGTCCAAGTAGAAGAAGCTGTCATCAGAAAAGCATGATGGAAAGACTTTGCTCTTGAATTAGGTGCATTCTCAAATATGCTATAACTAGCTTTACTATAATAACCATGTGGAGAAGAAACAACTGGCTAAATCAGAACTGGGGGTGCATTCCAAAGACACTGACCAAACAAAGAAAATAATTTTCTCTTCCCCTTCTGATTGCTATTGCTATTCAAGTAAGACATTCTATGGGCCTGTTTTAAAAATGAGATGTTAAGGATGACATGTAGTCCATAAATATGGGCCTCTGTTCTTTGCCTCTTTGCATTAATCTTTCACTCAATCAACAAATATTTATTGAGCACCTACCAAGTTCACTTATATTAAGTGCTGGGGATACAAAAATGAGGCAAAAGATAGTTCCTGCCCTCAAGGAGCTAACAAGTTAATGGGTGGAGAACCAAAGACTATGTCTCTGAAAGTTTTACAAAGCTGTAGGAACTAGGGTCCTCAGTCTGGGACCTGGAACCCAAGTCACAATTTCCAGGAGGTCCAGCCTAGGTGAGGGGGCAGCCTGAATAGGGATATGCTCCATCCAGTCCTGCAGAAGCAGGACTTATCCACCATCTATACACTGGGAAGCAAACTTGATGGAGAAAACTCCTCTGGAGTAAATGTTTTTAAGTGTGAGTGACCCCTTTTCTGAGGGTCTGAGAGGACTATGTGACTTCCTTCCACACCTTGGACTTTTTTGATAGAAAATGCTTAGTTCTGCTTTTTGCTATATCTTCACAGTAAATACAAAAAAAAGACTAATTGTTAGGACACTAAACCCAGGTAAATAACATAAGGTGAATAAACCAGGATAGGCATTTGAACCCATACCAGAAGAATATAATCTCTTACTTCCAGAAACGAACTCATCTGTGAGAGTGGGAATTAGAATGAAGACATCCAGAGCCTTATAAAGGCTACATAAAGAACATATTTTTAAAAGCTTAAATTAAATCACTTAGCAATATGCATTGCAGTAATTTATCTAACAAAAGGTAATCACACAAAATTGCAACTTTACAAATTGTAAAAGCTCATAGTGCAACATATTTAAAATTAAGTAGTTGTAAAATGTAACCTTTTTGTTTTCCCCTAGAATGTTAACTTTTTGTTTCTTAAAGTAATTCTGGCAAGAGATTTTATTTAATTGAAAACAAAGAACAAGTACAATGAGAAATATTTTTAAAAATAAAATGGTTTAGGGACAATTTCAATTTATGCCATTTGACCTTTTTTGTAATTAAAAATATCAAATTTAATTATAACAAAATTATACTCAATATACTTAATAAAACCTTCATTTTTAATACTTATATTATTATTAGTGTCAATTAACAGGCATTTATTTTTTCCCATCCAAATTGAAAAAAAAAAGAAGAAAAACAAAATCCTTGCAACAAACATGCACAATCAAGCAAAACAAATTCTTACATGGGCCATATCAAAAATATACAATTCTGCATCTTGAAATTGAGGTCCTCTGGAATCATGACAAGTCACTGAATTGATAAGAATTTGTATTTCTTTTAAAATTGTCTTTACAATGTTTTATATATATATATTTTTTTCTAGTTCTGCTCTTTTCTCTGTATCATCCCTTGCATACTTTACTTTCTCAACAATTCTTGTTTTTCTGGAACTGTTTCATCATTTCTTACATATGCAATAATGTTCCGTTATTTCATATACTGTAATTTGTTCAACCACTCACCAATCAATTGGTACTCTTATGGTTTCTATTTTGTGCCACTGCAAAGGAAGTTTCTACAAATATAATCAACATGAAGTACAGACCCAGTGGATGTATTGCTGAGCAAGACTGTTTGAACAGTTTAGTGATTTTAGCACAGTTCTAAATTGTTTTCCAGCATAGCTGGAAAACTCTACTGAAAGCACTAAGATGCCTATTTTCCCCCTTAGTAAACTGCCCTCCAAACAGTTGTCATTTTCCTTTTTTGTCATCCTCCTCAATCTTTCTAGGTGTAAGCAGAACCTAGAAGTTTACAATTTACAAATTATCTAACTATTAGTGATTTGGAACATTTTTTTTTCAAATGATTGTTGATACTTAAAACTGAAAGATCAATTCACCAGTCTTGCTCTTGGGCCTTAGACTAAGTGAGAAATAGCTTCAAAATAAATTTCTGGAGGATTTTGGATTTTCCATCTTCCTATCAGAATCCTAGCACCATCATGCTCTTCTTGTATTAGTTTCCTCATCTGTAAATGGGAACAATAACACCTCTGAGCACTGTTGTGAGGATAAAATGAGGTGGTATTTGTTAAGCATCATATAAATGTTAGCTAATGTTGCTATCATTAATTTAGAGCTTTTTTCACTATTTGGTTTGAAGTGCTGTTCTAAAACCCATTGTCTTCTAGAAGACTTTCCAGTTTTCACAGCATTTCTTAATAATATACAGTAAGGGGCGGCTAGGTAGTGCAGTGGATAAAGCACCAGCCCTGGAGTCAGGAGTACTTGGGTTCAATTCTGGTCTCAGACACTTAATAATTACCTAGCTGTGTGGCCTTGGGCAAGCCACTTATCCCTATTTGCCTTGGGAAAAAACCCTAAAAAAACCAAAACAAACAAACAGACCCTTAACCTGGTAGCTAGAGTTTTTGGAGGGTACAGCAAACACTAGGCTACTAAATTCATTGATCTCTGTATTTGTATATTTAGTCAGTTCCACTTGATTTCCCTAATTTTTAATCACTAGGAAATAATTTTGTTATTTAATGATTTTTGTTTGAGAATTGGTGATTCCAGATTGATGGTCCCTTTCCTCCCATAATTTTCCTTGAGATTATTGACCTTCTGTCCCTCCAGATGAATTGTTATTATTATTTCTAGATTTTTACAATAATCCTTTTGTGGTTTTTATTAACATGACACTGAATAAACAAAATAATTTAGATAGTTTTGTCATTTTTTATTATACTGGTTCAGTCTAACAATGAACAATTAATATTTCTCTATTTCTATTGTATGTTTTGTTATCTTCTGTAGCCATTAAAAATAAAATTTCTCTATTCCTGTTGAGTTTTGTTGGTAACATACTGAAATGCTGATGTTTTATGTAGATTTTATTTTATACTCTAAAACCTTGATGGTTATTTGTTTACATTAATTTTAGCTGACTCTCTAGAGTTCTTTAAGTCATTATATCATGTTCATAAGTCCCTCTTTGACTATACTTATTCTCTCACTTTCTATTTCTTGTCTTAGTGCTATAGGTGGCATTTTTATCCCTAAATGAAATAAGTGATGATAATGAACACACTTGCTTTACTCCTGATCTTACTGGAAAGAGCTCTAGTTTATCCCCATTTTCATATAATGTTGGATCTGGATTTTAAATAATATATGGAACAATATATGGAATATATTGTTTCTGTGCCTTGTGCATGGTATTTTGTCAAACGTTTCCTGCATCTATTGATATAATTTTATAAGTATATTATTATTGGTATCTACTATTGAGCTAACTTCTCAATCTCAGTATACTATCCAACATAGTCACTGTCTAAAATACGTTGCTCTATGCTCTTTGCTTACACTTTATTTAAAAAATGTACATTGATATCCATTAAAGATGTTGGTTCATTGCTTTCTTTCTCTGTCTAAATATCAAGATTACTTTTATGATATAGATTATATTATATATAACAAATACGGGGGCAGCTAGGTAGCACAGTAGATACAACACTGACTTTGAGGTCAGGAGGACCTGAGTTCAAGTCAGACTCAGACACTTGATAATTACTTAGCTTGGGCAAGTCACTTAACCCCATTCATTGCCTTGCAAAAATATATTTGTGTACATTTAACAAATATGGTACGAGCTCTTCAGTTCTTAATTGGGAATCAATTTAGAGCTGAATCAGTTTTTTTCCTCTCTAAAATTTAGTTAAATTTCTCTATTTTTATTAATTAGGTATTTCATATTTTTGTAAATTTCCATTCATTTTATTTAAATTGTTGTACTTTATTGTCATATAGTTGGGCAAAAAAAAGTGTGAAAATTTCTTCATTTGGTGTGAATTCTTTTTTTTCACTATGGATACTAATAATTTGGTTTTCCTCTTCCTTTTAAAAAGATCAAATTAGTCATGCCAAAGTGGAATAGCAGGAATAACTGTTGAGTTCTACCTCATGATTCCTTCAAACAGATCTAGAAAACGCCCCAGGACAAAACCTAATTGGGGAAATCCAAGGAAAAAAAAATCAGTCACTTTTCCAGGTCAGATCAGCACAGACAGACATAGAGGTCTGTGGACACTGGGGACAGGGTATAGTCAGGTATAGTCACATGGAGAGTGAAGGGAGAAGCTGTACATGGCAAGAAAAAGTCACAAATCCAACACAGAGGCATCTAAATTTGTGAAGGGTTCAGGAATAAATGGCAGTTCTGTTGGTCTCTACCCATTTCCAAGTCACAGATCCAGGTGGACAGAGGGGACTAGGGTCTCGGAGTGGTATTTCAGGGTGAAGAATGATTATATACACTAGGTTACTCAGCAAAGAGTGGCTGCTTACTCTTCCATTTTATGAGTAGATTTTTCTCATTCACATTCATGAACAATAATTATGTATCTTTTCTTCCTATTCTTTTATATTTTCCCCCCTTTGACACCTCTTCTTTAACAAAAGGAGGATAATGAGTGTACATAGAATAAATTGCTGTTGAAATCTGCCTCAATTCCCACATCATCACACTTTTCCAAGTTTTCAGTGCTTTTTGTTCCCTCCTGATATGTATTCTCTGGGATTAAGGGAATACTTTGAGCATGCCCTATATTGTCTAATCTAAAATGATTTCCTAGTCTGAGATCTCCAAGCTCCCTACTTTGGTCTGACACTAGGTAATATGATTGCAAACTTTCCCTTATGTGGAGTTCCAATAGCCTGCTGCTGGTTCTAGCTCTTGTTAGCTTGTTCAAATGCTTTGTATGCTCTGAGAGACACAACTCCAGTATCACCCTTTATCTTGAATTCCCTGACCTAGTTACTCAGCTGAATCTACAACCCAAATTCAGATTCAAAGCCATCCACCTTCTGTGGTTTGTTCTTGCTCCTTGCTTGAGATGCTGAATTCACAGTTGTTCCTTGCATTTCCTTCATGACCCAGCTCTGGGGTCAGAGAGACCCCAGCTGAGCTAGCATTCTTGTTCTCATCTATAGCCCTGCAAATCCTAGACCAGTTCCTGTACTAGAAGGTACATGTAGAAAGGCCTTTCTGGCTATGCCCCCAGGAATCTCTGGGCTTTTTCCTTGCATTTTCCCATTACAATCTGAACCTCTTCCTTGATCTTTACTGTAGTAGTGATAGGAAAGAACTGGGTTATATTGATGCTTTTTTCCTCTGCCATCTTTTCTGACTCCAAAAGATAAGGTCTTAAATAATCAAGTCAGGTAAACTGTGACTATGCAAAAAGATGACACTATCTGGTTATACTTACAAAGTATAAAAGTGAATGCCTGCATAGAATCAGAGATATCTGGAAATGTGTGGCATATGGTACAAGTTTGAACATTATTCAGAATTATGTCTTCTCTGAACATGAAGAGTACGTATGTATGTATATGCACATGTATGAGTTAGAATTATTTAACTTTTATAGTTTGTTCTTAATATGTAATTGATAGTTCCTTTGTTGTTTTGAATCTCAATTGATGACTGACAGCATTTGTGTAATTTTCTTTAAATTCACTTATTTTAAAGTGGACCTTAGAAAGATGATGAAAGACAAAAGTATATGAATCATAGTTGGATTCTCAAGCCCCTCCAAGCAGCCTCACTTGCCAACAAGCATGTCCAGTCTACTTTTCCATGCTTCCATTTGTTGAGACTAGTACTACACATTTCACTATCTCACTTCTCCTTTCAATGAGGAATATGGCTTCCAATTAAAAGCTTGTATAGAACAGTTACTGAAGACCTTGAACAGATGGTGGGCTTGGCAGTGTGGAAGAATACTTCAGGGAACTTCAGGGGTGGGAACAACATTGGAGGCTTACTCACACTGGTAGTATAAACAAGGATTATTAATCAGTATGAACAATTTCATAGGAATTAAGCAATGGCTCGACTATACCCAATACCCATTGCCTCAAGCACTAGTTTATTGATTTTCTGAAACTTCATTATAGATTCAATGATCAATAAGAAGTCAAATTCACTTCTGATTTTTTTTTTTGCAAGGCAATGGGGTTAAGTAGCTTACCCAAGACCACACAGCTAGGTAATTATTAAGTGTCTGAGGCTGGATTTGAACTCAGGTACTCCTTAACTCCAGGGCCAGTGCTCTATCCACTGTGCCACCTAGCTGCCCCCACCTCTGATTTTATACTTCCATCATTATTGACTTATTAGACCTTAGCTTTAAGACCTACTTCTATGCTGTAGAAGGGAAGACAATAAATATAAATATCAAAGGTTGAAATTACACTTCATATCCCCTGAGCTCTTCCTGCTTCAAACTAAATAAAATATCTAAAACTCTGACCACTAAGTAAAATTAAGCATCATTGCCTAGGTTTTCAAGTCTAGTAGCACTCTCAAGATGATGTCTTACCATTTCCAAACTTCTTTATTTGTATTGGCGATTTCCTTTCTAGGATATATTTTCTTTTGAATGCTATGTTTGACTTAACACAACTCAGACTAACCTTATACACCCCTTCTGGTATTTAAAAAAAAACTGGAGAGGGTTGGGGAGATTTGTATTATTAATCCAAGACCATTTGTTGAACTGTTACATAAAGCAAATAGTCAAGAAGACAAATAGAGACACCCCCAAACTGGTCACTATACATAACAACCTTCATTGACTGTTATGTTCTGATTACTGCAATACTACAAGTATCTTTAAATCAGCTCTGAACCCTAAACCAGCCATTCAATTAAACTCAACAAGTTCTTATGTCAGGTTCATTATGTGCTGACAGAGAGATAAATGAAGACAGTTCCTGTTCTTAAGAAGTATAATTACACTGATGAGGGGCAGTTAGGTGGTGAATGGATAGAGCACCGGCCTTGGAGTCAGGAGTACCTAAGTTAAAATCCGAGTTCAGATACGTAATAATTACCTAGCTGTGTGATCTTGGGTAAGTTACTTAACCCCACTGCTTTAATAAAATTTTTTAAAAATTTATACTAATGCTCTGTGAAGTGAGCAGAACCCAAAGAACCCTGTACACAGTAATAGCAACATTGAGATGATCAATTGTGAGTGATTTGGCTCTTCTCTGCAAGACAACTTCAAGATTCATCTGACTACATGCAGAGAAAGAACTGATGGAGTCTGAATGCAGATTGAAACATACTCTTTTCACTCTGGGAGTGAAGGGGAGTATTGTATTTTTCCCCCTTTTGCTCTTCCACAGCATGATGTGGAAATATGGTTTACATTATTGCCCTTATATTAGACTGCTTTCTGTCTTGGGGAGGGGAGGGAAGAAGAAAAAAATTGGAATTCAAAATCTTTCAAAAAATGAATGTTGAAAATTCTCTTTACATGTAATTGGAAAAAAATACAATTTTAAAAAAGAAGCTTACAATCTACCAGGGAGGGGGAGGGGCAGGGAAGTTAAGTAAGTCAGAATAAAACATAAACAAAATAAATTGATTTGGGGGTAAACACAAACAATTGAAGGGACCAGAAAAAGCCTTAAAAGGGTGCCATTTCAGATGACAGTCAATGGCATTAGGAATTACATGAAATGGAGATGTAAAGGATAGGTATTCCAGGCCTGAGGAATAACCTGGGCCAAGACCCAGAAGCTGGAGATGGAACAGATTCTCTGAAATAAAGCATTCATGATGGTGAATTAGTTACATAAAATTAGTCTAAAAATCTAGATTGCAATTAGATTTTGAGGAGCTTGCACTGCCAAACAAGGACTTTATATTTTACCCTAGAGGCAACAAGAAATACTGAAGCTTCTTCAATATTCATCAAACTTGGTGTTCCAGAAATATTCCAATACTCTGTCTTTTAAATTGGATAAACTTTGAGATTTGTTAAACAGCCAGTTGTAATTGAATTATGAATAAAGGGCTTTAAGACAAGAGATAAGACAATGCTTTCAAGACTAGAAAACAAAACGGAAACAATATCAATAATATTAAAACAAAAAGCAGCCCGTATATGCCTACATTGGGAAAGTAAGGATGCAAATAATGTCTACATTACAGTTTAGAGAAAAATTTAAAACTGAAAGCAAAAGCAAGACTTTTGTACTTGCAGGAAAGTTAAGGGCCTCTTGCCTTGATATCTGACTCTGAAGTGGCCTGTGTTTGTATTGGATTTCTCAGTTAACAAGAGTTTTGATGTATTCTGTAAGAATTACTCTATTAGACCCCCCAAAATACATTCCTTTACTGCTAAAATTTTAGTTCTTGGGAGTTATTTTGTTTAATAATTTTTTAAATTGATGTTTTACTTCATTTCCACAACAGATACAGATGCTAACTAAAGCAAATGAATGTGGGCCATAGCAATGTGAGATTCAAAGTGCACCATATTTGAAGTCAGAGATTTTGTGTTCAAATCCCATCTCAGCTATTTGTGATCTTAGACAGGTCTCAGTTCTACCTTCCAAAGTGGAATCTCTGATTCTTTGAACTGATGAAATCAAGTGACATAAAATGCATTAAGCATTTCTTAAACATGAAGCCATCTTGAAAATTGCAGCTTTCTCTTCTTATCTCCACTCTCCTAAATTTAGATGTGTCTGTCTTCCCTTTAATGAGTATTAAATCTATCCATCTCTTTTTCCTGTAATTCACAGATACAAAGAGATAGGGTACCCAGAGTCCGAGGTCAGACTTCAGCCCAAGTGTCCAAGGTCAGCTATCTACCTACCACCTCCTGCTCCCTTAGTTAGAAGTCACTATTGTTAACATTCCTCATATAAGGTAGTTATGCAATGAAATAATTTATTAGGAATCCATTTGGACATATGAATTAAAATTTATCCAAAAGTGTTTATTAAAATTTATCCAAAGTGTTTTTAATAGAAAGTTCATGAAAGACCTATAGGAGTGAAAGTTATTAGATATAATCTCTTGAGAAACTATCTGAATATAATCTTCCCTTCATTAAGATTTCCCTTTTAACAAATATTTTAAAAACAAAAGTTGGTTTCAGTAAAAGCAACCACTATATTAACTATATCTGACTGTACATAGGATATTCCACACCCATCATCACTGTCTCATAACTCCCAGCATTTATGTAGACCTTCCCTTGTTGTGGTAGAGGGGCTTACTCAGCTCAATGAAATTATGAGCTATGCTGACAAGGGTTACCCAAGAAAAACAGGTCATAGTGGAGAATTCTGACAAAAAAGTGATCCACTGAAAAGTGGCAAACTACTCTAGAATCTTTGCCAAGAAAAGCTAACAAACCAGTATTAAAATGACAAAGGAGAGGGCATCAGAAGATGAGTCCCTCAGTCACAAGGTATCCAACATTCTACTGAGAAAGAGTGGAGGACAAATCTAAGTATTAGGTGCTGCACTCAATATTACAGCAAATTAGAAAATTCAACAGTGGCCACTGGACTGTAAAACATCAGTTTATGTTCCCAATCATAAAAAAGGGCAATGCCAACAGATTCAGATTACCAATAATTGTGCTTATTTCAAATGCCTGCAAGGTTATGTTTAACATTCTGTAAGGTAGACTTCAGTACTATGTGAACAAGAATTACCAGAAGAACAGGCTGCTTTTTAAAGAGGTAGAAGAACTAGAGACAAAATTACCAATATTCACTGGATTATGGAGAAAGCAAGGGAGTTAAAAAAAAAATCTACCTTTGCTTTATTGACTACCCTAAAGCCTCAGACTGTGTATGAATCACAACAAAATGTGCCAGGTTCTCAAAGAGATGGGAGGACTATATCATCTTACTTGCCTTCTGAGGAATCTGTTTTTGGGTCAGGAAGCAACAGTAGAACCAAACATGGAACAACTAATTGATTTAAGATTAGAAAAGGAGTACAACAAGGCCATATATATTGTCACCTTTTATTAGCTTACGTGTGGAGTACATAGTGTGAAATGCCAGGCTGGATGAATCAGAAGCTAGACTTAAGATTGTCAGGAGAAATAACAGCCTAAGATATACAGATGATAACATTCTGAAGAAGAATTAAGAAGCCTCTTGATGAGGATGAAAAGAGAGAATAAAAGCTAGGTTGAAGCTTGATATAAAAAAAACATCTTAAGCAACTGGTCCCATCATTTTCTGGCAAATGGAGAAAAACTGGAAGCAGTATCAGATTTCACTTCATGGGCTCAAAAGAGGGTGACTGAAGTCATGAAATTAAGAGTGAAAGAAGGCTATGAAAAATCTGGACAGCACACTAAAAAGCAAAGAATCACTTTGCCAACAAAAGTCTGTATAATCAAAGCTATAGTTGTTCCAGTAGTTATGTATGGAGAGATGAACTATAAGGAAATATAGCAGAATTGACATGTTTGAATTATAGTGCTGAAAAAGAATCTGGAGAGCTTCTTTGACAGCAAAGGAATCAAATCATTCAAGAATTTAATTCAGGCTATTCACTGAAGGTTAAATACTTTGGCCACATAACGAGAAGATAAGCAATCTTTGGAAAAGACTCTGATTGGGTAAGATTGAAGGCAGAGATGAGGATGGCACAGAATAAAATGGGACATTCATGAAAACAATGAACATGAACTTGGAAAGCCTGATATGCAATAAATAGTTCATGGGGTTACAAAGAGCTAGATAAGACAAAATTTTACACAGGATCTTTTCTTTTATTCTCACAGAAACCGTGTGAGGTAGGTGCTAGTATTATCCCCATTCTACAGATTAGGAAACTGAGGCAGAGAGAGGTTAAGTGACTTGCCCAGGGTCACATTGCTAATATGTGTGTTTGAAGTCAGATGAATGAGATGGACAAAATGAAAGGAACAGTCTCAAATCTTCTCCAGGGTTAATTTGATCAGTACAATTATACATACTTTTAAAAAAAATTGTCCTTACATTTTGATAATAGTTGTGTATGTTATTTTCCTGGTTCAATCATTTGATTTACTATGATGTGTTAAGAACTGGGATGACAAAGATAAAAATGAAACTTCAAAGAGCTTAAATTTTTTGATAGAGACAAACATATACAAAATAAAAATGAGGCAATTTAGAGGCGAGTAGAGGGATAAGCTGCTAAGGTGGGTGGAGAAATCAAGAAAGTCTTCGTGTAAAAGATTAAATATGATCTGAAGTCTTAAAGAAATAGGACATTCTAAGAAGTGGAGAAGAGAATGGGGTCCATTCTAGACTTGGGAGATGGTCTAGCTCCAGAAATGAAAAATGGATATATGTGTGTGATACATCACATAGTATAGGAAAGAAAATGGATGTGTGCAAGTCCAGAAAGGTAGGGTAGGGGGCAGGCTGTTAAGTTTTAAAGGTCAACCAGGAATTTAAACAAAAGGAAAACATCAGAATCTGAGAAAGTCAGACTCAGGCCTTAGAAATTTGGAGAGTAAAGACTTGGGGCCAAGATATTGCTTTCTTCAGATTCTCCACCTACTCTGACTACTCCTCAGTTTCCTTTGTTGGAGCTTCCTCCATGCCACACTTACCAATCTCTGGTGTCTCGCAGTGGTTCTATCCTGAGTTGTCTTCTCTTGTCCCTCTATACTAATTAATTTGATGATATCAACTGCTCCCATGGAAATTATCTCTAGGCAGATGACTCGGATATGTCTAGTTCCTATATCTATTCTGACCTCCAGCCTTGGGTCAAGACCTCCAGCCTTGGATCATTGATGACCCATCAGCCATCTCAAACTTAACATGTCCAAAATTTATTTTTTTCCCTCTAAACCCTCCCCTCTTCCCAATTTTCTTATTAATATTGAGGGAACTACCATTTTTCTAGACTCACTCTTGACTTCTCTCTCCTCCCTCCACCACAACCAATCTGTTGTCACATCTTGTCATTTCTATCTTTATAGTGTCTCTCATGTAAGTATCTTCTCTATTCACAAAGTCATCACCTTGATGCAACCCCTCATTACCCCACCCTCGACTATTGCCAGTAGCCTTCTAATTGGTCCCTACTCACTCCAGTCTAGCCAGAACTCACTTGCCAAAGTGATCTTCCTAAAGCATAGGTTTGACCATATTATTCCCTTCTCAATAAACTAGTGACTCCCTATTACTGCCAGGACCAAATACATAATTTGTTTGACCTTTAAAAAACTTCACAACTGACCCTTTTTTTTCAGATCCTATACTTCATACCACTTCACTCATTCTACAATTCAGACAACGACCTTCTGCTTTTCCTCACAAAGGACATTTTATTTCTCCATGTCCTGAATGCTCTCCTTCCCTCAGTTTCTTTACTTCACTGGTATTCTTCAAGATTCAATTCAAATTCTTCCTCAGGCAAGTAGTCCCACCATTATTAGTACCTTCTCAGATTACCTCCTAACTACTACCATACAACATAATTGTTGCATATTCCATTAGAATGTGAGCTCCTTGACAGCTGTTCCATATTTTTGCCCTTTGTTACATTCTTCATTGACTTTATAGAGAGCAATCAGGACTCTATTGCAATAGTTTAATCAAGTGATAATGAGAGTCTGCACTAAGGTGGCAGCTATGTGAGAAGAGAAGCCTATGGATGTGAAAAATGTTATAGAGGTAGAAATAATGATATTTGGCAACTGGGAAAAAGGAGAGTAATGAGCTAAGGACAGTGCCAAGACTAGGAACTTGAGTGATTAAAAGATGATGATGCTCTCATGAGAAGTAGAAAATTCCAGAAGAGCTGGGGTAGCTATAGAGAGAAAACGAATGAGTCTATTTTCTTCACTATGTATTAATTTGTAGAAGTCTCCCAATGTTTCTCTTTATTCTTCATATTTAAAAAAAACAAATTTCATTGCCATTTTGTTCATTTCCATCTCACAAGGAATTTTTTTAAAAAGGCAGTCAATAGCTCTGCAAAACTAGTCAACAAATTAAAAAAAATGATCTATGCATTGTATCATATCCATAATCCTCCATCTCAACAAAAAAATCTCTTTTGGGGGGCCAAATTTGGACATTATAATCCTATAGAATTCAGTTCCAATTTTTTTTTGCTTTTCTTTCATTTACATTGTTATAATCAAAAACCATATTGTTCTCCTGGTTCTGTTTACACTTTGCATCATCCCCTTTAACTCCTATGTGTGGCTGCATTCTTCAAAAGGCATAGAAATAATCTATAATACCCATTTCCCACTGGATGGGCACACTTTGTTTCTAGTTTTTGGCTGAAACAGGTGCTACAATTTATATTTTTGTTTATGGGATCTTTCTTCCCCTATTGCAAAGATTGCCAGGTCTAAAGTCGGGAAGACTCATCTACTTGATTCCAAATCTGGCTGTGAGACCCTGGGCAAGTCATTTCACCCTGTTTGCTTCAGTTTCCTAATCTGTAAAAATGAGCTGGAGAAGGAAATGGCAAGTCACTCCAGCATCTTTGGTCCCAAATAGGGTCATGAATAATTATAGACAACTGACAAATAACTGAACAAGGGCCTCTAAATAAAAAGGGGTATATATATATATATATATATTTTTTTAAATCACTTTCTAAATATAATTCCATAATGTTTTCCTGAATTCTTGATTAGTTTATTTACTGCTCAGTCTATAATATAACAGTATGGTCCTCCAACATCGTCTATTTTTATCTTTTTTCATCTTTTCAATTTGCTGGGAAGTGAAACAAAGATATTTTAATTTGCATTTTTTATCATTAATAGTGATGGTACAATTTTTTATGCTTGATATTAGTTTATAATTCTTCTTTTTATAATTCTTTAATCATATCCTTTGACTATTTGATCACTGATTCAAGCGTTTACACATTTGTGCTGGTTACCTTGAATATATTAAGTTCCCTTTATATCCTTCCTGTACTGATTTTGTCAATGCAAAGACTTTCCAAGTTCATATATTATAATCATCTATTAAACCTCTAATAAGTTAGAAAAGGTGCATTCAAACAGGTTTTTAAAAAAAGTAATGCAATCTTTCATATTTAAGTATTTGGACTTATCAAATATTTTGCTCTTTTCAAATTTTTCAATAATTGTTACTGATTCTTGTAACCAGTATTAGATAAGTTTGGATAATTATTGCTTTATAACTTTGACCCTGGCACTGCTGTTTCTTCTCTACTCTTGCTTTTTCCTCTATTATTCTCCCTAAGGTCCTATACCTTTTGTTCATCATTCAAATGATTTTTTTAAAAAAATTTTGTCTAGGGGGGTGGAGCCAAGATGGTGACAGGAGATCTTCTCTTAGGTACTCTCTCTTTCTAATATTTCAAAACCTATAAAATAAGGACTCTTAAAAAAAACCTAAAATTAAAAAACTAAGTTTTCGAGAGATAGAACCCACAGAGGGACCCAGTGAGGCAATTCTCCAGCCCAAGGTAACCTGGAAAATAGGGAAAAGGCTCTGCTCCATGGGGTTAGAGGGGCAGCCTGCCAGAGCAAAGGAACTTCAGCCTCCCAGAGGCAGCCCCAGGATGCCTGGGAACCACGGCTCACAGCAGCAGGGGCAGTTTCCTGACTTACACCTCAGGGAGCACCAGGCACAACTTGGAAGATCAGTGAGAGATCTCTGCCAGAGCGAGCACATAAAGTCCAGCCCTCAGGGCACTCAGGGAGCAGCATGGCCTTGGCAGCCCAGGCCCAAGAACTGTAAGCAGGTGGAGTCAGTAAGCAGGAGCCCCCAGGCAACTAAGCCCTGAGTGCTGAGCATACCAAGGGTAGGGGAGTGGAGAGAGGCTTCTAAGGTCTCTCCTCTGTCCCTGGAACAGGACTCTGGGGTTCTGACCAAATTCAGATCTTGATCACAGTCTAGCCCCCCCCCCCCCCACCTCAGTCCTGTGGCAGAGGGGTACACTCATGGTCATTCACAGACCAGGAAGGAAGACAGAGCTTCACACACTGAGATCCTTCTTGGTGGGGGGGTGTCCCAATAATATTCAAAAGCTCAGGAAGCACCCCAAGACCAGGCACAGGCTGGGGACATGAGTATACAGAGAAAAAAGAGGAACACCATTGAGAAATACTTTGTCTATGATCCCAAGAAGGATCAAAATATTCAATATGAAGATGAGGAAGTTCAAACTCCTGAATCTAAAGACTGCAAGAAAAATGGAAATTGGGTTCAGGCTATGACAGAGCTCAAAAAAGATTTTGAAAATCAAGTGGGGGAGATAGAAGAAAAATTGGGAAAAAATGAGAGAGATGCAGGAAAAACATGAAAACGAAGTCAGCAGCTTAGTCAAGGAGATTAAAAAAAAATGCTGAAGAAAATAACATGTTAAGAACCAGCATAGGTCAAATGGATAAAATAGTTCAAAAAGTAATTGAGAAGAATGCTTTAAAAAGCAGAATTGGCCAGATGGAAAAAGAGATAAAAAAGCTGAAGAAAACAAACCCTTGAGAAGTAGAATGGAGCGGAGGAATCTGCTGACTTTATGAGAAGTCAAGACAAAATACTTCAAAAACCAAAAGAATGAAAAATTAGAAGAAAATGTGAAAAAACAAATGATTTGGAAAACAGATTCAGGAAAGATCATTTAAAAAAAAATTGGGATACCTGAAAGTCTTGATCAGGAAAGAGCCTTGATATTTTTAAAGAATTCCAACAGGGAAAACTGGCCACATATCCTAGAAGCAGAGGGCAAAATAGAAATTGAGAGAATCTACCAATCTCCCCTGGAAAGAGATCCCCCCCCAAAAAAACCCCAACCCCCAGTAACATTATAGCCAAGTTCCAGAAGGACACAATTCAAATACCGTGGAGCTGCAGTCAGGACTTTCAACCAACCAGGGAAATTGCTCCTGTTGAAATGGCCAGAGCTGAATAGAAAGTTTGGTCTTCAAATACAGGACTCAGGTGAAGCATAGAGAGTGGAGGAGAAGAAGGGTAAAATATGAGGGACTTAATGAGGACAAACTACATGTATTCCTGCATAGAAAAATGGTACCAATAATACTCATAAGAAATTTCTCATTTAATAGAGCAGGTAGAAGGAGTTTTTAAAGATGAAACACAGGAGAGAGCTGAATTTGGAGATAGATTGTAAAAATGGAGTCAATGGCTAAAAGGGAAATGTAGTGGGAGTAAGAGAAAGGAGAGGTGGAATAGGCTAAGAAATTTCATATAATAAGATTTTTTTTTTATTACAATGAACTATTGCAATGATATAGAAGGGGGAAGGCGAGGGGGAATGAGGGAACCTTCACTCTCATCAGAGATGGCTTGGAGAGGAAACAGCATATATACTCAATGGGGTATAGACATCTAGAGTAAGAAGGAGAGAAGGGGGATGGGGGAAGGGGGGATCTGAGTGATGGAGGAGAGGGTGGATCATGGGGGAGAGTGGTCAGATGTAACACATTTTCTTCTTTGATTCTTGCAAGGGGCTGGGATTGTATGGCCTGTCCAGGACCACAGGGCCAGGTGGTTGCTAGGCCTTAGGGGTGGTATGTAGGTTCGGGGCCTCTTGGCTCCAGGGCCGGTGATCAGTCTGCTGTGCCACTCAGCTGCCCTACAACACTTTTAAGAAGAGGGACAGAGTGAAAGGAGAGAGATAATATAGTGTATGGTAGCAGGGAAGTACAAATGGAGGGAGTTGTGGTCAACAATGGCAACAATAGAAAAATATGGAAGTAGCTTTTGTGATGGATTTATCCTAAAGAATGTGATCCACCCATGACAAAGCTGGTGTTGTAACACAGACTGAAGCAAATTCATTATTATTATTATCATCATCATCATCATTATCATTATTATTATTTGGGGGGGTTGCAGGACGCATGGAGTTGGGTGACTTGCCCAGGGCCGCACAGCTGGGTAATTGATATCCAAGGCTGGATTTGAGCCTGACTCCAGGGCCGGTGCTCCATCCACTGTGCCACCTAGATGCCCCTATTATTATTTTTTAATTTTAATTTTTTTCCTTTCTCCTTTATTGCTCATGAGGGTCTATGTTTTTGGGGAGGAGGGGGTATTATGTTTACTCTTAAAAAAAGAATATTTTAGTAATGTATAAAAAAAACATCATTTGTTCAAAAATAAAATAAAATAAAATAATTTTGTCTAGCTCTATAAAGTTAACTCCTTGCTAGTTTAACTGGTATTACACTGTATTTACTAATGAATTTAGGGAGTTCTTACTTGTATAGCCAAAAATGAAAAAGAGATAATCCTCCAATTTTTAAATTCATTCTTTACTCTTTTGGGGGGGGGGGCTGCAAGGTATTGGGGTTAAGTGACTTGCCTAAAGTCACACAGTCATGGATTTTCAAGCGATGGAGGCCAGATTTGAACCCAGGTCCTGCTGACTCCAGGGCTCTATCTATTGCACCACATAGCTGCTTTTCATTATTTTATTAAAGTTTTGCATTAGTACTTATACATTTTGAATATTTTTGAGAATTGATTTTTGAATACTTAAATCTTACAATTTTTAGGGCAATATAGTTGGCACAATGAATAGATTGCCAGGATGAAGTCAGGAAGACCTGAATTCAAATCTGACCTCTTGATGCTTACTAGCTCTGGGACCCTAGGCAAGTCACTTAACCCTGTTGGCCTAAAGTCTCTTCATGTGTAAAATGGGGAGGGAAGGGAATGGCAAGAAAATCCCAAATGGGATCTCAAAGAATCAGAAACAACAGAAATGCCTAAACATAGCAGCATTGTAAACATGTTTCCATTTCTATCATTTCTTCCTGGATTTCCTATTGCTACAAAGAAATGCATGTTCCTTAAGATTTTCTAAGTAAATTAATATCATTTGTAAACAGGGATAATCTTAACTCCTTTTTGTCAACAGATGTGCCTTCATTTCTCATCTTATTGCTCTCACTAGCATTCCTATAAAAGCATTCCAATAAAAATCTGTTACTTAAGAGGGAAGAGGTAATACTTTGTATTTATTATTAAAGTAAATATGTAAGATTTCAGTTGGACTAAACGGTGTTGACTGTTTCATGGTAAATTGGTAACACTGATAAAATGCTTATGAGGTGCCAGGTAATGTGCTTAGAATTTTATAATTATCTTCCCAACAGATGAGGGAACTGAGGCAAACTGGTTAAGTGATCTGCCTAGGTTCACAGAGCTAGTAAATGGTCTGAAGTTGGATTTGAATACAGTTCTTTCTGACTATGGACTCAGCATGTCATCCCATTTCACCTAGCAGCCCTAAAAACATAACTGTAAGAGCTATTAATAATTAGCATATCACATAACAGTTTGTTCTGTAGTTCTTGAGCATGCTTTAAAAGTTTCCTGTCATTATACCTTAGCAACTTCACACTCCCTCCTCACACCTTTTGGAATTCCGCAGAGAAACAACCTGGAATAATTTATATAATCATACATACTTTCCCTCCAGGGAAAAATGGAAGGTGAAGAATCACATTGGCTACATATAGCTAGTGGGAAGGGAGTTACATAGGATGGAATCTTCATGTCTGACCAAGACTGGAAAATATAGATTCCTTGGTGTGATACAAGCAAAAGGAGGAGATATGTGGAGGTGGTATAAGAAAATACAATATTTTTTAAAGTCCAGAGGCATTTTGACCCTGAGTTTGAAAGATCTATGAAAGACCTATAATATTGTCAGTCAGGATTCCAGTATAATTCCTCTTTTAACATCCCTACCTGCCTTCAACTCTTCAAAAGCTGGCACCATCTCCTAGAAAGAGAGTAGGACTGTTGGAACAGCTGCAGGAGAACAGCAGACAGTTTGAAGGACCCATTATACCTGTTGAGAATAGAGCATGTTGGTAGTGTGATAGGAAAGATGCTGGCAAAAAAAATAAAAACCAAGGCAGGCAAATAGAGGAAAAGCCAGTTTTAGGACTTAAAAGAAGCAGAGGACCATAGAGATCATCTGGCTTAACCTCTTCATTTTAAATGGGAAGAGATTAAGGTCCAGATAGGCTAAATGATTTGCCCAAGATAGCACAAATAGTGAAACCAAGGATGTGAACCCCAGTCCTCTGATACCAAATCCTATGGTCTTTCTCCTGTGCCACCACCTCATGATTACTCAGTAAAGGCTGATGAAAGGGAAATTATTAGGACCTGGAAAGGACCTTAGAGGACCTTTTACAGATGAGGAAATTGAGGTACAGAAGATTAATTAGCTTTCCCAAGGTTTTACAGGTCTAAAATGGAAGAGATGGGATTCCAATCTAGATCATCAGTTTTTAAACTCAGCACTTTTCTACCACATCACTACTCTCACATCAGGAGAGAACTTTTGACAGAAGGGTCACATAAACATTCCTCTTGTAATATTGATTATATTATTTATCAGAAACACAAAATTATGTCGAGACTCTTTCTGAAGAATTATAGAAAGAATACTGTCTTGTCCTTATTCCTAGAGTTTTATGATGATCTTAGGCTCCCTGGGGTCATCAAAACTTGTTTTACTGTATTTGTAAAGAGGGTTAGAGAATATCTAAGGCCCCTTCCAACTTGAACTTTTATTCTGGGATCTATTCTAGAACTTAATACAGATTAACTGTAACATTTGAACTTACTTGTCTTCAAAGCACAGAAAAACCATAGTTTGGAGTCTGTGGCTGTGTCTCAGGTACTTTGATTGTTGGCCACACCTGCCAACTTCCCTGTTATTTCTTTAAGAGTGGCTAAGGAAAAAAGTTGGGATGATGTAATATTTCAGTATTGTCAACAAGAACCTTGCTGATTCTAACTGGGGGAGGGGACATTGGGTTGAGCTAGAAGATGTAATTCAAATACTAGTGCAGTCATTCTACCACCATAAGCCTCATGTTTCCTCACCTACTAAGCCAGGAAGTCTCAACTGGATGATCTCTAAGGTTTCTTCCATCTTCACCATAATCTAACTCTAATTATTCCTGGCTGGATCATGATGGAATAACTAAGGTCTCTATGAGTTTCTCCCCATAGTCAAATCTCTTCAAAGTGCTAATTAGGGTGATGAACAGAGAGGCCCTTTGTACTTTTGTTGCTTAACTTTATCACTTAGTTTGTAAGGGTTTTGCCCTGAACAACCCTGAGTTAGATACAAAAGTCATACTCGTTTTATATTATGACCTAAATTCATATGAAATCACAAGTTCTGACGACCTCAAACTTGACTAATTTGCAAAATGGTTTTTCCAGAGCAATTATGGTTAAACTCTCATTGATAACAACAGATCAAAAACCATTATCTTGATTGTTGTCCACTTTCTTACCTTTCCTCTTAAGATAAAGTGATGGCAGTGCCTTCTTCTGGTATCACCTATGTTATGTTGAGAAAAACTGAGAAATTATCTTCTGCTTCTGTCTTTGAAAAAGCTGGACCAGAAATTAGGAATTTTAATTTGGCTTTGATACTAAATAACTATGTAACCTTGAATAATCACTACCTTCATGTCTTTTCTTTAGTTGTAAAACTGAAATAATCTTCTGTAATTAATTTCAAGGATATCTGTAAGGAACAAATGATATCAAAGTCTATGGAAAGTGTAAAAATGAAAGACAAATCTTCAGATTTCATAGTTCTATCATTCTTCATTGTTGTCTGTAATGGAAATTTCTTTCAAATTTATACTAAACAATTTCATTTCTAAGACTGAATTTCCAGTAGACACCTGGGATTTCTAACTCAGGGACTGGGAAGTTACAGTAGAGGCCAAAGGTGAGTGGCATGCTCTGAATTTGCCTCTAACAAGAAGCAACCAATATGCCTCCTCCAAAGGCAGATTTGAATGATTTTTAGTTTATTTTCTGTGCTCCATAAAGGGTAAAGTCTTCTAGTGCAAACATTTCTAAGCTATAAAGCTTGGACTCTTTACAGTTACTGATGACAACCATAGAGAGAATGGAGGAGTCAATTTCTGGTAAATTTTTGTAGGAAAAGTTTAAAGACTGTGAGCTTAAGTTCAATTACAAAAATTAATTCTAATACTTCTTTAGCACTAAACTGTTATATAATCTTAATTAGTTCCTTTGTTTCTCAGTTTTCTCACCTATAGAATGGAGACATTTATAATATGTAGGGTTATTTATAAAGATGGATAGCTGAAAATTCTTTTGAAAACATAATTCATCATAGAATACTAAATAGAACTCTTTCCCCTATGCTCAATGACCTTGTGTTATCTTAGAGGCAGAGTTCAACTTGTTAAAATTATTGTGTCAAAAGTTGTTCATTTCCATATTGGATACAGACATTTAAAAGCCATTAGACAGACAATTTTCTAGAAAATCCCCAGTCTAATTATGCCACAATCAAATGCATACTAACAGAGCTATGAATCTAAACTGTAGTTGAGATTAAAATATTTCCTAGAAATTAAACTGTAGATTCTCTATGCATACAAATCTATATTTGTGTAACATAGCATGGCTACATAACTAGCAATTTATTTCCCACATGAGGAAAATGAGAAAAGAAATTCCATCAAAGTTGATTTTGGATGCTCATTGTAACCAGGGTGTCTTTTCCAATGGCAATACAATAATGGATCCTAAAAGAACAATTAGGGATTATTCAAGTCAATTTCATTGTCATGCTTTGGCTAAAATCAAAAATCAAAAAGAACAAAAATAAAAATCCAACATATCCAGGAAAAGCTACAACTTCCAAAAATCATTTGAGATTTAGTTTCTGTTCCAAAAATCATGCCAGATTTTGTTTTATCAGTTTTCATTTATTTTTCTATGAAATATTAAGAAAATGAAGCTGGTTCTTTAAAAAAAAATCTTCTTCTGTCAATAATTCTGGAACCTGAAACAGAAGGATTTATTTAAACCCTTCAATAGCAAATCTTGCTAGTTGGTTAACTTTTTATATTGGTCCCAAAAAATCTTTTTTATGTGCCAAAGTATTTATTTAATGGGGTAGGAAACATCACCATGAAGAAAGTTTTGATAATGCCAAGTTTAACTTCAAGCATGTAGTTACAACAGCTTGCCAACAAATTGACCTTTACTCTGGAAAATAGTCATATTCTATCTAGCAAGAACAGCTCATCCCACTTTATAAATTCTTGTTAAATTTTATTTCCTGCAGAAACTATCTTTTTTGAAGCCATTTAACTGAAATAATTATATTAGTCAAAAATAAATTTGAAATATAATTTGAACATTATGTTTTTCTAAGATCATGATGACAACTTAAATTTTTTAATGGTGATGTAAACAATAGCATGTTTCAGGATGTGGGGTGTGGAGAAAGGAATCAAGTCTGTGATTTCATTAATGTCAGGAACTCCCAATGAGGTAATACCCTCTACCAATGCAAATCAACACCCTCTTTACAACTTTGAGTGTTAAAAGCTATCTAGGACATTGAAAGTTTTTTTCCAGGTCACAAAGTCATCATGTGACTCTGAGGCTGGTTGTCTAATTACCATGTGAAAATTACATGTTTTTTTTTTTGGTGAAATATAAATTCCAAACCATAATGTTTTACTGGAAAAAACAGACTAAAATTAGTAAATCACTATTTCATTAGAAAAGATTAAATCTCAGAAAAGAAGAGATATGGCACTTGTTCTAGGAAGAAAAAGCTCATAGACACCAAATAAGATATATCCTTATTACTTTTAGCATGTTAAAAAACAATGACACAAAAAAGTATACAGGTAAAAACTGTTATAGATGACATAAGAAAATAGTGTATATATATTTCATATATATAAATCTACAATATTTATCATTGTTGATATATCTGTATATGAATGTATATAAATATATATGTGTGTATACACATATATACATATATTTTTTGGGGGGGGAGGCAGCATAGGTGTTACTAGTATAAAGTATATTGTTCAGTGTTGTTTATTATAAATCACAGAATCAAGGTTTAAATTTGAAGATTAACATCCTTGGCTACATAATATACATATATATCCTAAGCAGCTATCAGTAATCTAAATCAATAGCCCAGTGATATTAATAATCAGAATTTCAGTGTAGTGTTTAGTTATTAATATGCTGTGTTCTATCATTTAAAATATCAAGTTCATTAAAATTACACCAGATACATTATATACATAAACAAGATCTAGCACATTTACTAACTAAATGTTACTTTCATTTTCAAAGACATTATATTTCTGTACCTTTAAAACTTTAAAGAATCAGCCTGCAGCAAGAATAAATGCCTATTCTTCAATTCAATAAAATTTTCTATTATTCAAATATTATGAAAAGTACTTCTAACACCAAACTCTTTAATTACATACAAAACGATGTATTTTCTTGTACTGCTTAAGAATTGACCATGTATGTATATTGTAATATAGCTTGCTTAAAGAAATATCCTCTAAAAACCAATTTTAAAAGTATATAATTTGACTAGAAGTTTTTTCCAAAGTGGAAAAAAGTAAAAGAATATTGTCAAAAAAGCATGAAAATTACACTAATTTTTCAAAAAGACAAATCATTTTAGATTCCTATTAAGACCTGGGGTAATTTTTACATTCAGCTTTAATAATAATAATTTAATGGCCTGATAAAGCACATCCACTGGCTCCACTACTATAATAACTTTTTTACACAGGATGGCTATTGGAAAGGCATTTTGCTCTGGGCCTTGGAAGGGTCAAACTAGAACAAAACAATGTTATTTTTGATTATTTTGATGTGACCTCATCATATGCTGCCTGTTAAGTCATATATCCCTATGATCTGCCTTACTTTTAAGCACCATTAAGGAGTCAGCTTAGAGAGCTGTACTTCTTTTCCTTCTAATATTGTTGCTTGTCTTTTTCAGATTCAATGATATCAAAAACCAAAGGAGGAAAAAAAATTTAGTATTCTGGAAGAAGTTGAAAGGTCATCATTTTAGTTGGTGTAGGACCCAGGTAAAGGAGGTAATAGGTTAATATCCAAGGAAGTCTTTGCTTAAAAGACAAGTTAGAGAAACTAAGCAAATCAGCAAATCATTATATTTCAGTTACTGATGATAAGTAATTGCTTTTCAGTTTCCTGAACATTTCTATTCAAATATCTATGCATGTCTACAGATGTCTATCTAAGAGAAGATACATACATTACATATAGCCAGTGCTATTTTTAAAAAATAAAGTTGGCCCACAGAATTCTCTATTCTGAAAGATAAAGACAATGCAAATATAAACTGAAAAGTACTAATGCATTAATATTGTGCGTACATCTCTCCATACTATTGCTATGTTTCTATGTGCTATTATTTTAAACAGGTTCAATGATGACACAACTTAAAATGCTCAACTTTGGTAGCAACTACCTGGGATTGCAATTTTTTTGATATATTCTTATTATTAACATACACAGAATTGCACAAGTTGTCCATAACTGTATAAAATACTGCTTTGGCAATTACAAACATAGCAATGTAGGTCTTAAATGCTTTTCTATTCTCCTCTGTTAGGTAAACATAAGTAGATTCTCATAGCAACACTGATTCATGTATAGAAAGTCCATCACGGTTTCTGTAGTGTGATGGAGGTGGTGCACCTGAATATTGATACCGGGGTGAACTGATATCTTCCAAAGATGGTGAAGTTCTATATCGTATTGGACTATCTATTGAAACAACTGGAAGATTATGATTCTGAATAGCTACATGTTGAAAAACTGTATGCTTTGGTAAGTTGCTGAAGTGGCTTCTGTTAGCATCTCGGTTCCAAGATTGTCCATATACCTCAGGCCTATATGTGTAAGTAACTTCTTCTGGCCATTTTCTGTTATCTGGCAAATAATCCACTGGAGGAATTATGAAGTCACCACCCATAGGAGATCTTGAATTGCCTGAATATGATCCTGCAGCATTGACATCAACAGGTAGGACTTCTATTCGATTAGATGGCAGCACAAGAGGAGTAGGGCGACTGTAAGATTTCTCTGGAGAAAAGTCTATGGAATGATTGGAGCCATAAGGTCTTTTAGAAGGGCTGATTTGAGTCCCATGGTTATAATGCAGAGGTATGAAATTAGTGTTAGCAGAACAGGAGTGTTTTGGAGAACTTCCATGGTAAACAGGGGGATTGCTATAGGATGGTGGTGGCATTTTCATATGACCTACTCCATCAATCTGGGGTGAATATCTTGGGGAATTGGGTGGTTGCACATTAATAGTGAAATTATTTGATACTTTTGATGGACTAGAACCTCTCTCAGAAAACTTTCTGGGGTTATTTGGGTAAGTTATTTTACTTGGACTTTGAGAGTGAGCTTTTTCCAATACTTCCTCAACAGAAGTCCCATTTTCATTGTCAGCTCCTGGCACATTATCATACTGGGAAGCATTGGAGCCCCGCTTACTTTCATCACCATCTAAAATCTTAACCTTCTGCCTTACACTGGAGGTCCAGGTTTCAACAGGACTTGGGGGTGTGCCTACAAGTGTTTGATTTACTGTTCTACCTTTGCCTTCAAGTGCATATTTTGCTGTTTTTTCAATGGCTGACATATCTGAAGGCTTATTCCACTTTGGTACAAAATCCCTCCGGATATTTGAAGTAGCATTAGAATTTTGGTTAGCTGCTGCATTGTTATATTGCTTAGAATTACCCTGTCTGCTTGGTGATTGTTTTCTTCGAGTCTCTACCTCATTTCTAATCTTTCCATTACTTTTTCCTATTGAGTCAAGTCTCTTTACAAAAGGAATCTTTTCCTCTGCATTGACTGTACTTTGAAGATGGGGTGACATTTCTTGTCTTTTGGGAATTGCTGTGCTTTCTGGTTTTTTTGATGGTTGGCTCTCTGAATTGCCAACATTTTTCTGTCCATTGCTCAGGTGATTAACAACAGACTGAGGTTCAGGTGGAAGTTGTCCCAGAGGCTTCTTTGGATATTCATCCTCTTTGGCTAACAAGAAAAAAAGAAATAAAATTAGGCATTTGCTACTGTATGAATTATAGAACTCTTAATAAAATGTTATACTACATATAAATATCTTTCTCTTCTGCTAATTAAAAATAATAAACTTTCTCAGTGATATAAACTTGAACTGCTTATTTCCTTTCATTAAAAATAGTCATCTTTCCAATCCATCTTCCTAACATCTCTTTAACTAACTTCTAAATTTAGACTGTTGTGATATTTTAGAGAAAATTGTTCCTCAGATTCTCAGCTTGACATCCAAGTCAAGATGGCCAAATGATGACTTAGAAATGTTTCAAAGTTCTTTCAATTTGAATAGTTGGTTGTCATTGGGAAAGAGAAATGTTAGGTATCATTTCTATATTTGATGATAGATTCCTGCTACCAACAAAAAGCAGCTATTTCTTGATATTTCTTAGTTATACTGAGAGAGGAATTTGGGTTAATGTAAACTATTATGTATTCCAGGGAAGATTGAGGGTATGAATTAATAGTCACAAAACTTAAATTGTCTTACACATTCAACAACTTTCTGCCCACATCTGGCATCTTAATGTCAACTTTAAACATCTTCTAAATAAGCACATTCAAAAATGAATGCAGAACAAAAGCTGTGAAATCAATATGCAAATCCTCAAGGAAATAAATCTAATGTTTAAATGGTTGTAAGTTTACATTTTGTAAAGCACAGTTTTGAAAAAAATACTGTTTAATATGCATCATTTGAAAGTTTGACTTTTTCTCTACATAGAAGCTATGTTCAAGTTTATGACAATCAACATATATATAGGAAGGAAAAAAGGAAAAAGCAGAAGATATTTATGTCAATAAGCTTAAAATCAAGTAGGAGACATAAAACTAAAATCCAAAATTATATATAATAGCAAAAAAAAAAGGTACAAAGTATTCTAGGAATTTAAAAGAGGGACAAAACTTTCTGGTGGGAAAATATGAAAAGGAAAGGTGATATTTAAATTCAGCCTTCCTAGACAAGTAATGAAATAGCTTAGTTAAGAAAAAAAGTGCTAACCTAATGTTCAATAATTCATCTTGATGGGCAGTAATGAAAATCTTAAACAATTTTTTTAAAAATGTTCAAAAGAAAACCTGTAATTGATAATTTGGGAAAGGAGTTGAATAAAATTAGGTCTTAAAATTACTAATTTCATTATTATTTTGTTCCACTGATAAAATTATTAAAAAAGTTAAGCAGAGAAAATGCTTCACTTCAAAACTCTACGAAATACACTTAGAAACATGGGAGTTTCCTAGAGGTTTCTCATCTTCTTATCAGTACACAGTGAAATGCTCCATGAAATAAAAGGACATAGTCCTCACTGTAATCCATTTAAAAATATTTAGACTCTCAATATAAAAAGCAAACATGACAATTGTATCTGGTGGGTAAATTTAATTGTATATATTACCATCAATTTATGATTTCAGATAATTTTCAAGGAAGTACAGAAGAGTATAATAAATTAAACCTTTAGTAAATGTGCTTTTAAAATTATCTCCTGTAGTGTCCTAAACTCAATAAATGCCATCTTGAGAAAAATAAGAAAAATCATCTGCAAGTAATATCTTGGCTTGAAATGTCTCATCTATTAAAAAATCATTAATTTCATACTCATTCAAAGATGAATGTTAAATTTACTTAAAATACCCATGATAATTTTATCATCTACAAAGATATAGTATAACTCCTTGGAATATAAATGTCCATTTTAAAAATGTACAAAAAAGAAATAAAAAAGGAGGTACACAAAGAGCAATTTTGGGATGGGAAAACACATTTACATGTGTCATATTGATTGAGTTTCATAAAACTAAAAATAAAATTTAAAAAGTTTTGCTGAATTAAATTTGTGAACGTTTTTCTCTAGATTTTTTGTACATATTTTTGACCCTCAGAAAAACCATCAATAGCAGCACATGTGGTTTAAGACTTGTAGATTGATATATACCCTAACCTGTTACTTATATAAATAATTAAAAGGTATGGAAAATAAACTGGTTCAGCAATGTGTGAAAAATTTAATTTCAGTTTAGCTTCTGAAGATACTTCAATATACAAGAATGCATAGAATAGATGACAATGTAGCTCAGAGCAAGAGGAAATTTAAAAAGTTCTTAGTTTTCTAGAGTCATCACTAAGGAAAAGAAGAACAAAATTAAAGGGAAAGAGAATAGAAGCAGGAGAGAAAAAAACTCTCATTTAAGAAATATTGATCAGCTCTATAAGCATTTACCAACTATCATTCCTCCTTATAGGGCAAATATTCTCAGTGCTGTCAACTTTTCAGTTTCAGAAAATGGAAAAGGTAGATGCACTACTCAATTGTTCTCCTGTTAAGAGACATTCTAATTTACATGGCTGGGTGTATCTGTACCATTCTCAAACTGTTGGCTTGTCCTTCAGAGGATATGGGAAATAATGTTACCATTAATAAGCAAAAGCTGGAACATAAGAATTGTTAAGGTTAGACTTTATTTAAGTGACATAGTATGACAGAGATGGAAGCAGATTTTTGGTTCTGAGTTTTCTGATTAGTCCTCCAAAATCACACAGTGGCTATTTGACCTATCAATTCTATAGTCCCTATAAAAGGAGATGTTTTTAAAAAAATCCTCATATTTGGTGGGTCCTATACCAAGACTTAAAGACTCAGCAGGGTGACCTATAGCTGTTGTTCTAGAATTGTAATCACTAAAAGGATGACACCAAATGATTATTTTTTTTTATTTTTTTAGCCACAGTCACTTATGAAAATGTAATTAGTATGCTGGCAACACAGGTTGATCCAACAAGGTTGGCAAGTATGTTGTAAAGGGAACTACTATTGAGATACAGGTTGCTTTAGATGGTTTCTGAAGTGCCTTGTAACTCTAACATTCTGTGACTATGGAATAAAAAATTGAAGTAGCTAGAAGACTGAGCTCTCTGTTCACCTCTGAATGTATTCACTGGTAGAGGTCTCTCACTAGATCAAAGAAAAACTTCAAATACTTCCAACCCTGTGCTGTACTGACTTGATATTCACTTTTCATTATTATCTAAACTAAAAATTTTAAAATAAAAGCAAAAAAAAGTATTTAAAAGGTTAGTTCTCTTTAAACATCGGATTAGCACTCACAATTAGCTCTTTCTTTAAAACAGATTTTACTGACTGGATCTTAGCCTAGAATCTTTTATTTTATTTACTGGGATATTCTTTGTTACAGCCCTATTGCAGTCTCAGTGTCAGCATTAAAATGAAATCGACTATAGCAATTAGAATTTATTTTCTTATTTATATAGTAAAAATCTTATGAACACTGGAAGAAGGACCCTTAGAGTACAAATGTTTTCAACAGGTTATGTTACAAAATAATAAAACATATTTAACTTCAGAAAAAAAAGTTTAAAAGTTTTCCAATATGGTTCCAAGTCATGTGTCAGTTTAGTTCTGATAGATTTATATAGATAAGAACTATATGCCTGCTGCTCCTGCTCTAATTTTTATTTATAATAATCAAAACAATATACTTTCATTATAATGATATTATATATTATTGAATGAAAATTAAACAGTTAGCAAAACTAAAAGGTAGATAAATATGTAAATATATGTATACATATGTACACACACACACAAACACATACACACATAAAATATAACCATATATACACACCAGTGGAACAACATCATTTTATGTATACTGGATCAGAATGTCAAATTCCAAGTTATCACCACTATTATTCAATATTGGATTAGAAATGTTAGCTTTAGCAATAAGAGAAGGAAAAAAACTGAAGGAATCAGAATTGGCAATGAGGAAACAAATCTCCAATCATGGTATAGAAAACCATAGAAAAATCAAGTAAAAAACCTGAAACAGTTAACAATTTCATCAAAGTAGCAGAATATAAAACAAATCCACACAAATCAACATTTCTAAATATGACCAGTAAAACCCAAGAACAAGAGATATAAAGAGAAATTCCATTTAAAGCAACTATAGACAACATAAAATACTTGTGAATCTACTGCTCCCAAGACAAACTCAGAAACTATATTAACACAATTACAAAATACTTTTCACACAAATAAAGTTAGATCTAAACAATTGGAAAAATGTCAATTTCTCAGTTAGACTGAGCTAATATAATAAAAATGACAATTTTATCTAAATTAAATTACCTTTTCAGTGCCTTATCAAACAATCAAAAAAACTATTTTACAGAACTAGAAAAAATCCATCAGGAACAACAAAAGATCAAGAATCTCAAAGGAAATGACAAAAAAAATGAAAAGGAAGGATCACCTAGATCTAAAACTATATTATAAAGCAGCAGTCATCAAAACTGCCTGGTACTGGTTAAAAAATAGAGCAATGGATCAGTGAATTAGACTAGGTTAAAAAAAAAAGGAAGTAGTAAATGATAAAAACCAAAGACATAAGAGACAAAGACAAAAACCAAAGAGATAAGAACTCACTATTAGACAAAAACTGTTGGGAAAACTAGGCATAGACCCACATCTCACACCTTGTACCAAAATAAGATTGAAATGGATACAGGATACATACATAAAAGATGATACCACAGACCAATTCAAAGAACAAGAAAATACTCTTATCTATGGGGATGGGAGATGTTTACAATAAAAAAGAAATAGAGAACATTACAAATTGCAAAATGGACTTTGATTATATTAAAATTATATTAAATCAAAAAACTTTTCCACAAATAAAACCAATGCAGCCAAGATTAGAAAGAATTCAGTAAGCTTGGAAACAATGTTTCTGATGAAGGAATATTACTAAAATACACAGAGAACTGAATAAAAATTTTAAGATTACAAGTCATTCCTCAACTGATTAAGTGGTCAAAAGGATATGAACAGGCAGTTTTCAGATAAAGGAATAAAAGTTATTTATAGTCATATGAAAAAATGTTCTAAATCATTATTGATAAGAAAAATGCAAATTAAAACAACTCTGAGGATCACTTCAATCTATCAGAATGGCTAGCGTGACAAAAAAGGAAAATAATCAGTGCTGGAAAATAGGGAGCCTAATGAATTGTTGGTGGAATTTTAACTGATTAAGCCTTTCTGGAGAGCAATTTAACTATGCATATCCTTCAATCTAGTAATACCACTAATAGGTCTATATCACAAGGAGATCACAAAAAAATGGAAAAAGTCTCACATGATCAAAAAATGTTTTTATAGCACCTCTTTTTGTAGTGTCAAAGAATTGGAAATTGAGGGGCATGATCATCAATTGGAGAATAGTTGTACAAGTTATAGTATATGAATATTATGGAGTATTATTGTTCTGTAAGAAATCATGAGTAGCTGGACATTAGAGGAGCATGGAAAGACTTGCATGAGCTGATGCTGAAGTGAAGTGAGCAGAACCAAGAGAGCATTGTACACATTAACTACCACAATGTGAAATTATGATGGATGTAACTCCTCTCAGCAGTTCAGAGATCAAGGATGATCCTGAGTGTCAAGGAAAATGCCATCTATATCCACAGAAAAAAGCTATGGCTTCTGAATGTAGAGAAAAGTGTACTGTGTTCCCTTTTTTAAAAAAGTTCTTTTATGTTTTTCCTTTTTTAATTATGGTTTTTCCTCCCTAGTGCAAATTCTTTCATAACATGACTAATATGGAAATGTGTTAAACACAATTATACACGTACAACTTTTAACAGATTTTGCTGCCAATGGGAGGTAGAAGGAAGAGAGGGTGGTAGAAAAATGTGGAACACATAAACTTGCAAATGGACGGATGTTGAATACCACCTTTACATGTAGTTAGAAAAAATTTTTAAAAACTCTAATAAAAAAAAGAAAAATCTATAACAAAAAACACCCACATAAGCAACTCTAAAGTCCTAAAACAAAACAAGTTATAAAGCAACTAAAATAAAATGGTTCAAGATAAACAAACAAAAAATAAAATTCCTAAAGCCAGAACTTGCCATTTTCAATTTGTGATCAGGACAGTTCATTCTGGGACTGATTATCAGGTAAATCATGTTATATGCTCATTCATAAGCACCCAGACCCAAGCTGTTGCTTCTTTGTATCCATGTCATATGCCAGTTAAAGAATATAATTCCAAATATTCTAAGAACAAAATGAGATGACCATTTCCAGAATAGAGAGTGAATATAGTCCTAATTATAAAAGCACCTGAATAAAATCAGAGCCACAATCTATTTCAAGAAATTTTCAATTCATTCCTGACTATAATATTGAGGTATTGGAAATTATTTTATTTTCTTAGAATTTAAGGAATTTGATACTTGGGAGATCATCTTAACAGTTGTAGAAATAACAGGATAACTAACTCCAATATAATACACTTAAAAATTTAAAACCATTTCCTCCTAATAAAAGCAATGAAATATATTTGCTAAAGTTAGGAAAGGTACAAGGTTTTCTCCAAGGCTCAACTTTACACATTGTAGGTACTCAATATATATTTAGATGTGTGAATGCCCTGTTTTAGAATATCAGTTCCTTGAGAAATTTTTTATCTATTTTATTCAATTGCTATTAACCATGTGTGAATTTTAAAAACTCGCCCCCTATTAACCTCCTGAAAGAAAGGGAAGTATTATTGCTTAGGCCACAAAGTCTGGCAAGTTATAATCCCATCTCACTGGAAGAAGTGGGACAGGACTGGTTAACATCTCCATTTCTATTCCAAGCCTATTTCATTCCTATTTCTATTTTGTGCCTCAAGGGGGCCTGATTTGGAGTCAACTGCTGTGTATTTATTTGTATCTATTTCCTTAATTTTTATTCTGTATAGACTTTTTAAGATACCTACTCTCTTCCCTATTGTAGAGTAAAATTTTTAGGGGCAGAGATTTTTTTATTCATTATGTTTGTATCCATAGACCTTAACACAATGGCACACAGCAGCATTTAACATATGCTTAGTCACTGACCTGAGTCTACATTTCATTACTGTTCTTTCTTTTTCCTTACAAGGTATTACTTTTGATTGGTGTCAATGTATTTAGCTCTACAAGACTTGCTATGCCTCTCTACCTCTGTGTATCTCTCACTCCCACCCACTTTACTTTATGACTTTTCACTAACTGTGACTGGGAATTCCAAAATTTAAATTAAGACTGGTTAGAACTGTGTGTGCATTGGCAAGAGCAACATTAAGAGTCTAGAAGGATATCCTTTTAGTTAAAACAGCATGAGCATTATTTCAAAGGTTATATGATAACTATTTTGGCTATTCAGACACTTTATTTACTGCTAGGTTCTTACTTATGTTCTTAAGAGTTGAGATTGCTCATTAAGTCTGTTGTTATAGTTTGTTACAAATATACTTGAATATATCTTAAATCATAGGTTTCAGATTTATACTCTCCATTTTGCAAAACAAAGGAACCTCCTAATATAAAAGTCTATGACACAAACGATATGAAGAACTCCTAATATAAACACATGGTGGTTTTCAATTTTGTCTCTGTATCTTTCTGCAGATTTTTATTAATGAGATCAGGAATCATTAACCAAGACGAGCCTGAAAGATTTCCCAACTCAAAAAAATCTCTGATTTATATGTGAAAGGTAATCATAAAATAGAGAAAACTATCAGAAATGTAAAAGCTTAAGATTTTTTTTTCAAGGCATAAATTCCTTTGTTGAAGTAACTAAAAAAAGGATATGGGTAATGTATTCAGCAGAGAAATATAAATGGCAAGGTACTTTATTTTATATTCTTAGATGTATTTTTCTAACATGAAGAGTAGAAAGAGATATCATCTTGGGATAGAATGTTACTTGAGCCAATATTTCTCGAGGGAGATGAACCATTCATATACCTTCTTATTTCAGAAATGCACTAAATGTTTAACATATCCTATATTGGATGGCTGGGCAAGAAAAAAATCATTAAAAATTGGCTGCACAATATCTAGAAAGGGAAATATTAATTATAAAAAGCAGCATTACTTTATTATTAAGAGGTCATTCAAAACTAATTTTACTTCTTTTTTTAACAGGATCACTGGGCTAACAGATGAGGAGAATGCTGTGGATAGAGTTTACCTATCCTTATGATAAAAGTATCTTATGCTATTCTTGTGCAGGAGATGGAGAAATATGAATTTAATAACACAATCAGATATTCCTAACTGGTTGGATGGCCAGATTTAAAGGTTAGTCATTAATAGTTCAATTTCAAAGTGGCAGGAGGTATCCAGTAAAGCACCCTAGGATTCTGTACTTAACATTAATGACTTAGATAAAACCATAAATGATATACTCATGAAATCTTTGGATAACACAAGGGTAGAAGGATTGCCAACAAATTGGATGACACAGAATCATAGAAGGAATCCTAAAGGTGCCACTGACAGGCTAGGGTTTCAGGCTAAATGTTAAGATGAAATTCAATTGGAATGAATGTAAAGACATATTTTTGAATCAAAAACAAAACAAAAACAATTCACAAATAAAAGAAGCATGGTTAAATAGTAGATGTTTTGAAAAAGATCTTGGGATTTTTAGTGGACTACAACTTCAATGAGTCAGTCTTCAATATGATGTGGCATTCAAAACCTAAGATGATCTTGGACTTCGGTAAGAGGAGAATAGCTTCCAAGAACAGGAAGTTACTACTGCACTCTGTTATTACACTATCTTCTGTCCTCATCAGGTGTCATCTGGAAATATTTGTGCTCGGTAATGGGGATCATGGTTTAAAAAGGATAGTGACACAATGCAATGTCCAGAGGGTAACTAGGATGGTGAAGAGATTTGAGTCAATGACACATGAAAATCAGTGAAATGAATTGAGCTTTTTTAAAACTTCATTCAAATATTTGAAGGAGTATCACACAGAGGAGAGAATAGTTATTTTATGATTAATCCTAGGAAGACTAACCAGAAACATGCTAAAAAAAGAAAAGATGAATTCTGGTTTAATGGCAGAAAAAACTTAACAATTAGGGCTGCCCAAATGAAGAATGATCTGCCTTGACAGATAGTAGATTCTCCCTCTTTAGAAGTCATTAAGTAGAGGTTGCAGGATTACTTGGCAGGTATTTATGTTATAAGAATTTTTTTCATGTACTGTTTGGAATAGATGTTAAAGTCCCTTCCAACGTTTAACAACTGTAATTCTATAAAAAGAATCACACATTAAAATGAATCAATGGCTGTTCGAAATCAAAACCAAACAGTAAGATCTTGTGGCCTTATTCACAGTTGTGCTTAAGTTTTACAACTTTCCAAAAAGAAGACTAAGACTTCTTCACTAAAACCTGGTCTACCTCTCCATAGGATCACATGTGGAATCCTAATTTGTAACGTGGAATATTAGCATTGTCTAGTCTAATGTGTACCCAGAAAAGAAACCCATTCACAAAGGTTAACTTTTTTTGTCAAGTCTATCCTAGACTATCCTCAAGTAAGAAAAAAACTCATTCTGATAAATTTCCAGTGATCAGGAAGCTTTTCCCATATTATCAAGCTGAAATTTGCCTCCTTTGTAACTTCTTTCCCTATTCCTAGTTTGATTCCCTTGGGTCAAGCATCAGTCTGAAATCTCTTTCATAGGGTACCTTAAAGCAATGATCATTTCTTCCCTTACATCTGTTTCTTATCCAAGTTAAATATACCTCAGAACAGATCTTTAATGGCATAAGGCCCTTTATGACAGTGGTGGCTTTCCTCTGGATACACTAAAGTCCTTCCAAAATAATGATGCCAAGATCTGAAAGTACTTGGCACACCTTAGAGATCTATACACTTATCAATTGAGAAATGGCATGTATGTAACATGAATACAATGGAATGTTACTGTGCTGTAGGAAATGATTAGAATGGAAAATACAGAAGCATGAAAAGATCTATATGAAATGATGCAGAAGGAAGTAAACAAAGCCAAGAAAACAATATACACAAGAACTACTAAATTTACAGCATTAATTTTAATGCTTTTATCTGAATTGAATTTCATCTTACTAGAGTCAGTCCAGTGTTTTAGACCAAAGGTTTTTTGGAATTCTGACTCTCTTCTAACATACCAAATTCTGTGACATCTACCAATACATGGCATTTAAGACTTTAGTCAGGTAAAGCACATATGACTACAGCACTTTACTGGAAACAACCTTCTGAGCTGACCTCAAAACATTAATGTATTGCAATGAATGGTGCAGTCATTCAACCTGTTCCTAATTCATCTATCTAGCAGAGCATAAAAGAATTTTAAAGTTTGCTATAATTGAGAAAAATTACATCTAAAGAATTCATCTAATCTTCCAGTTTAGTAACCTTTTCACAAAAGGTAATGAGTTTAATCTGGCACAACTTATTCTTAATTAAGTTATGCTAGATGTTTATGAATACAGTAATCCTTGTCTAGAGGTTCACTAAAAATGTCTTTAATTCACTAAAATTATATCAAGAATCAAAGCCAATCTCTCTGGCTTACAGTTCTGCTGGTTGTTTGTTTGTTTTTTTAAACTGGGAAAACATTTTCCAGTCTCCAAACTTGTGGTGCCTCTCCCATTCTCCATGATCTTTCAGGGTTAGTGATAAAGGCTCAGAAATCAAATCTGCCAGCTTTTTCATTATCTACCTATCTATCTATCTATCTATCTATCTATCTATCTATCTATCTATCTATACACACACACACACACACACACATATATATTTCAAGTAGGAGAAAAGAATAGAAATCAGCTAGAGGTTGTTTTTCTCTTACTATATCCCTACTTTTCATGGGTATAAATTCCTATAAATTCCATTTCAAGAAAAAAGATCACTTTCCTTGACAGAAAAAAACAAACAAAATAAAAAGGTCACCTGTTCTAAATTCTGCCAGTAGTTATCACTGCTCTATCCTTTCTAAGCAGTGACTCAATACATTTTTTACTTCCCCTTCTTTCTCCATTTAACTTTAAAAAAACCCCAGATCAACCATTTTTATTATCATTAACTTTCACTAACAGCCTCAACATATTCTGAGCTTTAGCATTCCTAAAATTTCTCTTACAGGTCTTTGTCACTTTTTTGTATTTATATTCTATGAACTGCCTTTGCAATTCTATGTTGTGCTTTAAAAAGCTAAGTTTGGCAATGAGTAAATTCTCTGTACATCCATAGAAAATTCCCTTATTTCTTCTTTTCATAACTGTCTCTGTTCTATCTTCAGAACATTATTCTTTAAACTTTTCTTTCTTGGTCTGACTTCCCCTATAGAAATTTAGTATATGAGATCCTGACTATGTCTTCTCCGAACTCTTTGGAATGTTTTCCCCAAATGCATCTTTCATATAAGACTGTCCATGGATTTTTTTTGTTCTGCTCATCACAAATTCTAAAGATAGAGTCGTTATTTCTTTTCCATTACCTTTACTCCAGAGACAAGTATTTACTTAGTGGAAAGAATAAGGTCTTAAATACGATATGTCCTTCTTGTTTTCTCTATTTTTTGAAGGATAAAGTTATCATTAAAGTCAAGGCTTTATTAGCCTTGGGAGAGCATTCCAGAGATGTCACTGCATTTGAAGTATCCCATCACTACTGAAGTATACATTCAAGCAAGGCTTACAATATATTTCCCAGACTACTCATTTATTTCCTCTTTCTGCTTAGGTGGTTTTGCTAAAATATGTTTCAAAAGCCATCCCTAGAGGCACGGCTACGTGGCTCAGTGGATAGAGCACTGGCCCTGGAGTCAGGAGTGCTTGAGTTCAAATCCAGCCTCAGACACTTAATAATTACCTAGCCATGTGGCCTTGGGCAAGCCACTTAACCCCATTTGCCTTGCAAAAAAAAAAAAAAAACCAACTAAAAAAAAAAGCCATCCCTATCATACTTCACTATTCTGGATCCTGATTTTCTCATATGATTAGATCCTCTTAATATATAATTGTTCTTGCTCCTCCTTTGCCTTTTTTTCTAACCTATTCTCTTTGAATGTGAACATTATACAACTACTTTCCATTTACAAATCACATCTCATCATGTGTTAATGATATTAATGAAGTCAAATATGTCTCCAAGAATTAGGTCCTCTAAGTCATAACTGTTACCAGTGATCTCTTTATTAGTAAATCCAATGGCATTTTCTCAGCCTTATCTTCTTAACTTCTCTTCAGTACTTAACATTACTGATGATCTCTTTTCTTCTTTGCTTGGCTTATGTTCTCAATCTTCTTGTCAGGATTATCATCCCTAATTCACTCCCAAGAATGAA